>NW_026557414.1:0-22470 GCF_029017545.1 Prosopis cineraria | reverse complement strand
TATATTTGATTGATAATGATACATTATGATTAATATTTATATATAAATAATGAAGAAAAAGTTACATAGATAATTGGCATTGAATTTCCATTTACATTTTCAACAAGTGGACCTACATTTGAGGTATTTACTATTTTATTTTTAGATGATGATGAAGAGGATTTAGAGTTATATTGATGAAGATTTTAATCTAAATCTTAAATTTAAAATTTTAATCTTTGTTAAATTTTATGTAAGACTTTGATTTGTTTTATGTTAAATTTTAATACTCTGTTTAAATTAAAATGTTGATTTTTTTTTTGAGAAAGAGGATTTACGGGCCAACGCTAAGCCCTTTAAATAAGGGCTGAATATAGTTGGGAATACAGATAGGCCTGGCCCTTAAGGCCTAGGCCCTTGAGTCCAGTTCTTCATTTTTAGCCCCTTTTCTGAAGCGCAACTCTTATATAAAGAGCTCAAAGCCAAGCCCAAAAGCCCTATTCTAAAAAATTACAAAAATTAAAATAAAATTAAACATTATAAATTAATTAAATATTTTGAAATAAAAAAATTAAAATCATCACAATATTTTAAAAATTAAACAGCATATTTAGAAATCTAAACAATACACATTCATCAATCAAAACCCAAATTCACCTTATTCTCATCATCCATAAATAAAATATTAAATCCCTCGAATGTAAGTGCACTTATTAAATATGGAGGTGAAAATTCAATGTCAATTACCTTTACAACTTTTTTTATCACCTACAATAAATATTAATCAATTGCATTGTGTGTATGAGATAAGCAAGCTTATCAGGGCTTAGAGGATCGCTCAAGCCCGAGCTCTTTTTCACAAGGTTTATCAAGGCCAGATCCTCAAACCAGGTTTTTTTAAAAAAATAATTTTTAAAATTTAAAATTTTATTTAAATAGAGCCTCTAAACCCGACTCTTATTCTCAACTCTAGGGCTGAGCCTTAAATTAAATTAAATTTAAAATATTAAATTTTAAAGTCTGAACTCTTAAAACTCGAGCTAATTCTCACCTCAAAGTGTGCTAGCGTCCTTGTCGGTTTGCCACTTTCCGTTTAATTTTACAATTTTGCTCTTTTTTAAAATCCAAAACAATGTCGTCAAATGACATGGAGAGATAACATGATAATAAAATAATATAAATATAAAATCAACTCAATCAGCACATTGCATAGAAGTGACTGGCTCATCAATCCGATCCTGTCTTCAATTTCATGGCGAAAAATGGAAAGTCGACAAAAATAAAGATAACATCCATTATCCAATTATTTTTATAATTTTAACGGTTTTCAACTTCAAAGTAAATATATCAATTGATTATTATTTATTATTGTCAATCATCTTTTCGCAAATCAAACCAGCCATGTGTTGGGAAAAAAATCAAACCAACAACAAGAAATTCATATAAAAATTAATTAATACACGTATTTAGGTCAAGATAAAAGGTCAATATTACCAATGTTAAATTTCAAATATATCACTTTTAAATATGAATATTTTATTTTTTGTTAAATAAATATATATTTTAGAGAAAATGAAAATATATACTTTATTTTTACTCTCTTTAATAAATCATTTTCTCAAAATAATATTAATTACTGTTGATAAGGATACTATCAGGAAAAAAATTACTACTCAACACATATACGTATCAAAATTAAATTTAGGTGGACCACCGTAATGAAGATAATTGCCTTTTAGATTGAGAAGAAATTAATTTTAAAGCTTTAACTAGTTTTTTGAATTTCAATATCTCATTTAAACAATTATAATTTAAATATTTTGTACATCTCAAATCGGAGGAGATATTATCTAGCGGGATGTAGTCCTTATACTTACAAAAACAAATATTTAAATAAATAATAATTATTAGTTTCATTAATGAGAATTTAGCACATAACTAAGGAGAGTTAGATTAGGAGAAGGGATTAATCTCTCACAACATGATAAATTAAGTTTCGAATATTCCTTAAGATAAGTGCTCACATTTAGTGCAATCGTATCTTGATCATGACTATCTCCAATAGAAAGATATCTATGAACAATCATTTATAACCATTTTGTATGAGAATAGAACGATCTATAATTCATAAATATAAGAAACTGCATTTTTTATTTTTTTTATCAATGCATTTTTCGAGTATTACTTGTTATAAATTTAAATCATCTCTTACATGGCATTTGAACAAAATTATTACATATAGCCTTTGAGAGGGATGCGTCGACCCAGTAGTGTATAGCATTTTTGGGATATGTCATTGTTATATAGCATTTTTTTTACAATTAATATTATATGTATTTGTAAATTCTAACAAGATATATGAATTTGACAATAAGGGTGACTGAGAACAGAAATCATTAAGGGATGCATCTCTAAAATTAATGAAATTAAACTAAATGTTTGATGCAATTTAGCACAAAAAGCTATATAGTCACAAACAGCATATCCAAACGAGATGCCACATGATATATCTAGGTGAAAAATTATCTTTTGAACTTTCTAGTCTATCACTTACTTTGTTTTGGGTGTGTTTCTCTCCTCTATTTTTTTTTTCAACTATCTCTCAACTGCAAATTTGAACATTTAAATTAAATTTTTATTTTTAAAAATTATCAAACTTAAATCACTAAATTCAATTTAATAGTTCAGATTTATAGTAATTTTTTCTCTATTCTCCTCTAAAAAGGAGGAAAGTCGATTCCACTTTGCTCACAATGGTAAAAAAAAAGTTACTCAATTTTCTATCTCTCCGCATGAATAAATACAGAAGAGAGGATTGAATTCAGAATACATGTTAGATGCAAAATGATCTATAAACTGGAGAGTAAAAACTGAGAAAAGATGGGTGAGATGATGGCCAAAATTAATCTGAGACGTCACCGTTTCTTTGCATATATGGACTTAAAAGGCTTAATTTCAATGGCAACAAGCTTGCTCTTTTCATCTTATAATTTTTTTGAGATTGGGAGACATGACCATAGACTTGTTACGTATGGGCTTAGAGGGCTCATTGCAAATGGAGATATGCTTCCTCTGTCTATCTGTAAGTGAGATCAAAATTCAAGACTCGACCATATTTTTTGGAGCATGTATTGAAACTGAAAGGACTCATCGCATAAGGTGACATATTCCCATTTGTCATCTTCAAATTGGAATGTCTTAATTTTTTTGTGCTCGCCATCAATGGTTATTTGTTCCCTTTCTTCATCTTCAAACTTTGTCTTATAATCTAAGACTGATTACTTCTTGTCAATGGTGATTCAAACCCTTTCTTTATCTATAAGCTGCTCTTCAAATCAGGCACATGCTCACATCTTGTTAACGGCAACTCATTACCAATTTTTGTCTTTGACATGCTCTTAGCACTAACGATTTGCCCATGTCTGTTTCTTCTAATCAAACTCAAAGATTTTGTCAATGATGTTGGTGTTGGAATATTTATTTATTTATGGATTAACATTAATTAATAAGCTCAAATAGATTGGTTTTTATGATCTTGTGTGGACCGTGATAGGACAACCACACAAGTGAGCCCAATGGGCAGAGGCCCAACTCACAACCCAGTAGCCGTCAGTTATTCTCTATCTCTTAACTGACTGAGTCAGAGATAATAAAATATATAATTATTTATTATTTAATAAAGCGATTACCGATCTGATCTATATAAGACGATTAGTCGATAATTGCATACACATAACTCATTTCTTCTGCTCTATTATCTCTGAACTCTCTGAAGGCTCTGGGAACTTATAGGTTGTGTACCTGTCTACACTTGAGATAATTGAGATTTTTTAAGCACTCATGAATTCTTCAGGTACGCATACATTACTTCATTCCATCATATTCAATTATATATGAATTAAGATATTTAAAGATAATCTGGCTATCATAAAATTTATGACTTTGTGAATTATTAATGATGCTTAGGATCTTGTAGCATTGATAATGGACATACCCTATAGGTGTGACATCATTAATGTGATTTTGATGGTTGGTTTTGAGGATAGGCTAATAGCACTCATTTAATGTGTTAGATATTTGTTATACCCTATAGGTATGGAAATATTTAATACATTATTTTGTATGGACTTTTGTATGAGCTATATCTTTATGGTATGTAAGCCTTCTTGGTGTATGATTATAGTTGCATAATTGATAATCGCTTGTTGGAAATTCTGTTTTATAATTATGTTGTGCACGCATAATTAATATTTCCCATTTTTTGTTTTGCGATTTTAGTTTCTACTTTTATGCAACTATCCTTTGTGAAGGCTCTCAATGGGACTAACTATGATAACTGAAAAGAGTTTCTGAATATGTATTTGACCATTTCTAAGAAAGATTTAGCTCTGAGAGAGCCCAAGCTTGCAGATCTCTCTTTCGAGTCCAGTGCTTCTAAAATGGCCTTCCATAAATAATGGAGTGAGTCCAATCGAATCTGTCTAGCTATCATTAAGTACACAATTGAAAAGGAAATTAGGGATAGCATTCTTGAAAAGGATACTGCAGTGGAGTACTTGAAAGCTATTAGTAACAAATACAAAAAGCTTGACAAGACTCAAAAGAACTATTATCTGTCACTTCTTGACAATACTCGATATGACAGAGTTTCTGGTGTCAGAGAGCACATTCTGAAGCTTGTTCATTACTATAACAAGCTCAAGTCATATGGGATTGATTTGGGTGAAAGTACCTTGGTTTACCGTGTTCTTCAATCACTGCCATCAGAGTACGCATTCTTGAGGACTTCATACAATTCACAAGAAGCTGAATGGTTTGTTGACCAAATGATATCGATAGTCACTCAAGAAGAGAAAGCTATAAAGAAGAATTTCTCTCACTCAATAAACTATGTTTTCATGGCTTTAGCAGCAAATTTGGAGGGTCATATAAGAAAAAAGGGGAAGAAGCATTATGCTTTAAAGCCTAATAATCTAACCTTTAAGAAGGATGGTGATAAGAGTGAGAAGTCGAGGAAGAAACCCTTTAAGGGATTATGTAATTATTGCAAGAAACCGGGTCACATTAAAGCTAATTGCTTCAAACTGAAGAATAAATAAGAAAATAAAGGTACAATTCTTCAAATTGTCCCTCTAACTCTAGTTTGTTTTGAATCTAACACTATTAAAACTTCCTTTGACTCATGGTGGTTGGATTCTGGTGCCACTTGTAACAGCCCTCCTGGGTCACCACTGCCTCTCCAGGGTCTTTTCCCAGGCGCTGGACAACACACATGTCACCACATGATTGCCGGCTTTCCCGCTGGTGGTACAGTGGTTATTCCTCACCCCACCCTCACGGGGGTCTTTTGGAACCTCCCCAGACTCGAACCTCCAACCTCTACCACCTTAACGAAGTTGAGGCGAAGTCTGGTACCATTGGGTCAACTTGACTCAATGGTACCAGACTTCGCCTCAACTTCGTTAAGGTGGTAGAGGTTGGAGGTTCGAGTCTGGGGAGGTTCCAAAAGACCCCCGTGAGGGTGGGGTGAGGAATAACCACTGTACCACCAGCGGGAAAGCCGGCAATCATGTGGTGACATGTGTGTTGTCCAGCGCCTGGGAAAAGACCCTGGAGAGGCAGTGGTGACCCAGGAGGGCTGTTACATAAAAGGCGCCTTTTATGTAACAGCCCTCCTGGGTCACCACTGCCTCTCCAGGGTCTTTTCCCAGGCGCTGGACAACACACATGTCACCACATGATTGCCGGCTTTCCGCTGGTGGTACAGTGGTTATTCCTCACCCCACCCTCACGGGGTCTTTTGGAACCTCCCCAGACTCGAACCTCCAACCTCTACCACCTTAACGAAGTTGAGGCGAAGTCTGGTACCATTGGGTCAATATATGTAACACCCTCAAATTTACAGACCGATTTTTCGCAAATTATTAAAACCATTATCATGGTAGAAAAATTTCTACCACGATACATCCAAGACAATATACCACAGGTCTTAAAATATCTCAAAAAAAAAATTAGAACCATGAGGGACAGACATGATCCTCATAGCATGTTATTTAAATTAGGTCATGAATCAAAAGGGACAGACATAATCCTCTTGGACATATAAATGCATTTAATAAAAAGGATTAGAGTTTACATGCTCCATAGACAAGATATGTCCTAAGTTGGCACAAGATACATTGTATAATCCAAAATAAGAGGCAACGTAAAAGATGGTGTCTCATACACCATAATTACACCTCTGGTGCTTTCTCGGCCGGACTCGCTCCTGTAAAAATATTAACCACGGGGAATGAGACTTAAAAGTCCCAGTAACCAAAAATTAATATGTAATGATGCATGCGGATGTAACTAATCATGCGATTGCTAAGTGGGCACACAAAACATTTAACCGAACAATATTTTCAAACAAACCGAACAAGTATTTAATTGCATGACTGCACCTTATATCCTCCTTTCACCATGCTCGGACGCCAAATCACCCGGCCAAAGGTGAGTTGGACCAAGCGACACGCCACTCATTGGGTCCAATGAGGGCTTACCACGTGGTAATAATTAACCGAACAGAAATTCCCATTAACACCATACATTAAAATACCCTGACAAGTCATGCATCATTCAAATATCCAAACAGGAATATATCCGAACAATAATATCTCATCATGATAAACAAAATAAATTTTTAACCCACTTGGCAATAATTTCAAACAAGTATATACAGTATTTATTTTCAATAATTCATAATTTTTCCAAACAACAAAACAACACATAACCATTCACAAACACACTCATCACAACACATTAATAATGGTTACCTTGTGTCTTGAATAACAAGTTCCCCTTCACAACTCCTTTTTCACCACTATCTTTGTCAATATAATCTACATAATTATTTCACAATACTATATATTAATTTTACATTAAAATAAATAACTCTAATTTAAAGAGTTAGAAAGTCTTAGATCTATAATCCATATTAACACTAATTTAAGATTTATGCCTCATTTAACTTCCCAAATTCTTTTCTAAAATTCTCGTACCCTAATAAACTATTTTTTTTATCCTCAAATCACTTCTAGTATCACAATTTCATCCTTCTATATTCTAAAAATTCGTCCAAAAATAAATTAAATTTTTAAAATTATCCTGAAGCCTCAAATCACCTTTCTATAACCTCAAAAATACCTATTCATACTTAAATAAATATTTAATAATCATAGGTTTATCCCTACATCTCAGATTCCACATAAATTCAACCATATAGATCTAGATTTTAACTCAAAAATTCTTAAACATGAGTTTCAACCTCAAGAAAATATTCTATAATATTTATTATATCCCTAAGAGTTTTAACCTATATTTTTAATCCATCATATCATCAGATTAACTATCCTATAGAAAAATCCTAATCAAAATATTTACTCTATCCTACAAAATAATCATATCACTAGAAAGCTAATATTATTTAGAAAATAACTATAAAATTAATTTTGTAATTAAATAAATTTTTAAATGCTAATCTAAACAGGAAAGTTAGAACATACCTGAAGAAAAAAGAAAATAATCCCCCCTTGCGAGAAAACGCCGAGCAACGTGAGAGGAAGAGAGAAAAATAATATAAAAATGGGATTGTGAGTCCCAAAATTATATTAAAAAAAAACTATAGGTTTGAATTTAATTATTCAAACCTTTGGGCCCAAAGTTGCAATTTTCTCTAAATTGCATCTTAGCCTCTCATGCTTCCTAATGCACACACCCCCTCCTTTTTATACATGAAGGCACCTCTTCTCTTCCCTCATCTAACCAATGTGGGACTTAGAAACAACAACCTTCCACCCCCCCTTTTTTTGTTCCTTCTACCTTCTCTTTTTTTTTTAACACACACATAAAAAAAATTATTTATGTATTATATCTTAACTAAATATTGCTTATGTGGTTTTAAATTTAAATTTTTAAATTCATAATTAAATACCTAACCATAATATTATTTCTAAATAACCTCAAATAATATAAATTCCTATTATTATCATTTTTTTTTCTCAAAACCTAAATTCCACAATTTCTTTATTATATAAAAAATCAGGATGTTACAATTCTCCCCTCCTTTTAGAAATTTTGTCCTCAAAATTTAATAGATAAGCATAGAAACTATGTACCTAAGCAAATAAATGTGGATAATCTCGCCTCATACTCTCCTCGGTTTCCCAAGTAGCATCACCTAGGGCTCCACCCTTCCAAATCACCTTCACGAGTCGGATGGTCTTATTGCGTAGTTGTTTGTCCTTAAAGTCCTCAATTCGCTCCGGTTCGGATCTAAAGGTCAAATTCTCCCTCAATTCTACTTCTTCAGGTTCAATAACATGGGAGGGATCCGGGTTGTACTTCTTCAACTGTGATACGTGGAACACATTATGGATACCTGCAATCTGTGGAGGTAATGCAACTCTATATGCAGTAGATCCAATTCGCTCCAAGATCTCATACGGGCCCATAAATCTAGGTGTCAACTTCTTTGCCTTAATGGATCTACCAATGCCTGTCACTGGAGAAACCTTCAAAAATACATGATCTCCTACTTCAAACTCTAACGGCCGTCTCCTCTTATCAGCATAGCTCTTCTGTCGGCTCTGAGCGGTTAGCAATTTTTGCTTAATCATTGCAATCTTCTGGGTGGTCTGCTCTACAATTTCTGGACCAATGATACTCCTCTCACTTAATTCTGTCCAACACAAAGGCGATCTACACTTCCTTCCATACAAGGCCTCATAAGGCGCCATCCCAATACTAGAATGATAGCTGTTATTATAAGCAAATTCAGCTAATGGCAAATGATTATCCCAACTACCTGGTAGTTCAATGGCACAAGCTCTCAACATGTCCTCCAAAGTCTGGATCGTCCTCTCTGTTTGTCCATCTGTTTGGGGGTGGTATGCGGTGCTAAAACTCAGTCTGGTACCCATAGCCTTCTGTAGCGCACCCCAAAAGTTTGAAGTGAACCTTGGGTCACGATCTGACACAATTCTAGAGGGTATACCATGAAGTCTAACTATCTCCTTAATGTATATCTCAGCAAATTTCTCTAATGTAGAGGTAAACTTGATCGCCAAAAAGTGAGCTGATTTGGTGAGTCGGTCTACTATCACCCAAATAGCATCCTTACTCGAGGGTGTTCTTGGCAGTCCAGTGATGAAATCCATAGAAATATCATCCCATTTCCACTTTGGAATATCTAACGGTTGCAGTGTTCCAGCTGGCTTCTGATGTTCTATCTTTATCTTCTGACACGTTAAACATCTAGAAACAAATTCAGTTACATCTTTCTTCATTCCTGGCCACCACCAACCTCGCTTCAAATCATGGTACATTTTAGTTATACCGGGATGAATTGTATATTTGCTCCTATGAGCTTCTTCTAAAAGGATATTCCTCAATCTTGGATCATTAGGTACACAAACTCTACCTTTATACTTCATCACTGTGTCCTCAGAGATGGTAAAATTTGGGGCCTTACCTACCACTATCTCCTTCCTTATATTCCTTAAGTAGTCATCACTCTGCTGTGAGACTCTGAGATCTTCCCAGAATTTGCTCTCAAAGTCTGCTACCTGGAGTGCGGCCATTTGATGTTCAATCACATCTACTGGAACATCATGAAAACTGTTCCATAAATGATATTCATGAACCATCAAATGTGCAGCATGAATAGTCTTTCTACTTAAGGCATCAGCTACCACGTTAGCCTTACCCGGATGGTAATGTAATTCAAAGTCATAATCCTTTAGAAATTCCATCCATCGTCGCTGCCTCATATTAAGCTCTTTTTGATCAAATAAATACTTCAGGCTCTTATGGTCACTGAAGATTTGAAACTTAGATCCATACAAGTAGTGTCTCCATATCTTCAGAGCAAACACAACTGCAGCTAACTCCAAATCATGAGTAGGGTAATTTTCCTCGTGTGGTCTCAACTGTCTGGAGGAATAGGCAACCACTCGGTCATTTTGCATCAAAACACATCCTAAACCCTTTAAAGAAGCATCAGTGTACAGAGTGTACGGCACCACAGGGTCAGGAATAGTCAATACTGGAGTAGTGGTTAACCTCTTTTTCAATTCTTGGAAAGCAGCTTCACATTTGTCAGTCCAAATAAATGGGGCATCCTTCTTAGTCAGCTTAGTTAAGGGCATCGCAATTTGCGAAAATCCCTTAATAAAGCGACGATAATAACCTGCTAAACCTAAAAAGCTTCGTATCTCTGTAACAGATTTTGGCTGTTCCCACTTCATCACTGCATCAATCTTGCTAGGATCCACCGCAACTCCGTCTCTGGACACAACATGGCCCAAAAACTTTACTTCTTGGAGCCAAAATTCACACTTGTTTAATTTGGCATAAAGCTTATGTTCCCTCAAAACTTGCAAGACGATTCTTAAATGTTCACCATGAGCCTCCTCATCCTTTGAATAAATAAGAATGTCATCAATAAACACTACTACAAACTTATCTAAATAGGGTCGAAAGATCCTATTCATGTAATCCATGAATACCGCAGGAGCATTCGTAAGTCCAAACGGCATCACCATGAATTCATAATGCCCATATCTCGTCCGAAATGCTGTCTTAGGTATATCCTCTGCTCTCACTCTCAATTGGTGGTACCCTGACCTTAAGTCAATCTTTGAGAAAACTGCGGATCCCACAAGCTGATCCAGCAAATCATCGATTCTCGGAAGTGGATATTTGTTCTTGATGGTTACTTTGTTCAATTGTCTATAATCAATGCACAATCGGAGGCTTCCGTCCTTCTTCTTTACAAAAAGGACTGGAGATCCCCAAGGTGAAACACTCGGTCTGATGAAACCCTTCTCAAGTAGCTCTTCAATTTGCTTTTTCAGTTCCGCTAACTCTGAAGGGGACATCCGATAAGGAGCCTTAGAAATTGGCCCTGTACCGGGTACCAATTCAATTGAGAACTCTACCTCGCGCTTTGGGGGTAAACCGGAGACTTCGTCTGGAAATACATCCGCAAATTCTTTGACAATTGGGATATTCTTCACGCCTTCATCAATCTCAGCTTGGATAGAGAAGAAAACCATGTAGGCCTGGCAACCCTTCTTCATACATCTATCAACTTGCGCCGCCGACAAGAAAACATGATCTTGAGTCTCGACTGGGGTCACCGACAAAGAAGATAAAGACACACTTCCTCTCTCTACAATCTAGGATAGCACCATTTGCAGCCATCCAATTCATTCCCACAATTACATCCATACCTCTCAGTGGTAGGATAATTAAGTCCATAGTTGTTTTCCTATTTTTAAACTCGATACTAGGTTAAGGCATGCCTTAGCAGTCCTTACAGATTCTCCCGCAGGAGTAGACACATTCATATCAAAAGGTAAAATACACACAGGCAAATCAAGGTCCTTTACACAAGTTTCAGAAATAAAAGAGTGTGTAGCACCCGAATCAAATAGTGCAACAATATCATGATGAAGGATTTTGATGTTACCTCTAATGGCATCTGGGGAGTTCATGGTGTCCTGAGTAAGAGCAAACACACGGCCAGAGAAAGTAGGATGTTGGGAAGGGTTCTTCATATTTGAGCCCTGGTTGTCCCCACAAAACTTTGCAATGTGACCGGGTTTCCCACAAATGTAACAGACCCAACACTGTCCGAAATGACGACGCCCGCATTTAGTGCACTGTTGAGAGCTCGCTGTACTCGGGGCAGGTGTAGATACTGTTGGGCTCCTCTGTGACCCGTGATAACTACTATGATAGCTCCTCTGTCCTTGGCCCCTTTGAAATGGACCCTTCTGCCTTCCTTGGTTCCATGAGCTACTCGAACCCTGATGGTTTTTCTTCATAATGCCTCCGGTGGGTCGAGGGTAGGTTGGGGGTCTACTATATGAATAACCCCTCTTCTCTCTCTTGACCTCCTTCTTACTGCGAGCTACTACTTGTAGTTTTATGCACATTTCATCATAATCTCGGATATCTAGATGAGCTAATTGTTCCCTCAATTCTGGTCTAGCCTTCTCCAATAAGCGCTTAGCCTTCCATTCGGAATCATCCCTATACTGCAGGTACGTGGAGTATCTAGATAACTCCTGAAACTTAGCAATGAATGTGTCCTCATCGAGGTTCCCTTGCTTAAAGGCATGGAATTCCGCTTCCTTCTCAGACCTTAACTCTGATGGAAAGTAATGCCTGAATAATTTTTCCTTGAATTCCTCCCAGGTGAGTGTAGAATCATCCCTGGGCCCTGCTGTCTCCCACCAATCTCTTGCTCCTTTCACTAGGAGCACTAATGCTACTTGTACTTTTTGATTGCTGGTGCATGTGACTACTCGAAAGATGGATTCGAGTCTCTTCACCCATTCCTCTACCACGAATGGTTTAAGGTTACCATCAAACGTAGGAGGGTTAAACTTCCTAACAGTTTCCCACACATCAGTAATGGTCGGTGGGGCTCTCTGTTCCTCCTGCCTAATTTCTTTCCTTCTAGACTCATGATCTCTCAGAGTGGCAGGATGTGAGGAACTGCCTTCCCCCACATGACTCTCAACATGAGCCCTATCTCCATTTTCAGTTACCTTTTGCCTCTTTAGCTCCGTCAACTCTTGTTCGTATCCTTGAACCTTGTCTGTTAATGTTTTTACAAGCATTCTTAATTCCGCCAAGTCAGGCTCCTCATTTGGCAGTGGCGGTGGCAGGTGCTCATGTTGGAATCCTGAGTTACCACGAGTAACAGGCATTTTCTCTCCCCTCCTAAAGGATACAAGATATAAATAATAAAATTAGCCTAGCTATATCATGGCCATACAATGAGAAGCACCATAACAATGTATATTGCCAACCGACTATATGCTCTGATACCAATATGTAACACCCTCAAATTTACAGACCGATTTTTCGCAAATTATTAAAACCATTATCATGGTAGAAAAATTTCTACCACGATACATCCAAGACAATATACCACAGGTCTTAAAATATCTCAAAAAAAAAAAATTAGAACCATGAGGGACAGACATGATCCTCATAGCATGTTATTTAAATTAGGTCATGAATCAAAAGGGACAGACATAATCCTCTTGGACATATAAATGCATTTAATAAAAAGGATTAGAGTTTACATGCTCCATAGACAAGATATGTCCTAAGTTGGCACAAGATACATTGTATAATCCAAAATAAGAGGCAACGTAAAAGATGGTGTCTCATACACCATAATTACACCTCTGGTGCTTTCTCGGCCGGATTCGCTCCTGTAAAAATATTAACCACGGGGAATGAGACTTAAAAGTCTCAGTAACCAAAAATTAATATGTAATGATGCATGCGGATGTAACTAATCATGCGATTGCTAAGTGGGCACACAAAACATTTAACCGAACAATATTTTCAAACAAACCGAACAAGTATTTAATTGCATGACTGCACCTTATATCCTCCTTTCACCATGCTCGGACGCCAAATCACCCGGCCAAAGGTGAGTTGGACCAAGCGACACGCCACTCATTGGGTCCAATGAGGGCTTACCACGTGGTAATAATTAACCGAACAGAAATTCCCATTAACACCATACATTAAAATACCCTGACAAGTCATGCATCATTCAAATATCCAAACAGGAATATATCCGAACAATAATATCTCATCATGATAAACAAAAATAAATTTTTAACCCACTTGGCAATAATTTCAAACAAGTATATACAGTATTTATTTTCAATAATTCATAATTTTTCCAAACAACAAAACAACACATAACCATTCACAAACACACTCATCACAACACATTAATAATGGTTACCTTGTGTCTTGAATAACAAGTTCCCCTTCACAACTCCTTTTTCACCACTATCTTTGTCAATATAATCTACATAATTATTTCACAATACTATATATTAATTTTACATTAAAATAAATAACTCTAATTTAAATAGTTAGAAAGTCTTAGATCTATAATCCATATTAACACTAATTTAAGATTTATGCCTCATTTAACTTCCCAAATTCTTTTCTAAAATTCTCGTACCCTAATAAACTATTTTTTTTATCCTCAAATCACTTCTAGTATCACAATTTCATCCTTCTATATTCTAAAAATTCGTCCAAAAATAAATTAAATTTTAAAATTATCCTGAAGCCTCAAATCATCTTTCTATAACCTCAAAAATACCTATTCATACTTAAATAAATATTTAATAATCATAGGTTTATCCCTACATCTCAGATTCCACATAAATTCAACCATATAGATCTAGATTTTAACTCAAAAATTCTTAAACATGAGTTTCAACCTCAAGAAAATATTCTATAATATTTATTATATCCCTAAGAGTTTTAACCTATATTTTTAATCCATCATATCATCAGATTTACTATCCTATAGAAAAAATCCTAATCAAATATATTTACTCTATCCTACAAAATAATCATATCACTAGAAAGCTAATATTATTTAAAAAATAACTATAAAATTAATTTTGTAATTAAATAAATTTTTAAATGCTAATCTAAACAGGAAAGTTAGAACATACCTGAAGAAAAAAGAAAATAATCCCCCCTTGCGAGAAAACGCCGAGCAACGTGAGAGGAAGAGAGAAAAATAATATAAAAATGGGATTGTGAGTCCCAAAATTATATTAAAAAAAAACTATAGGTTTGAATTTAATTATTCAAACCTTTGGGCCCAAAGTTGCAATTTTCTCTAAATTGCATCTTAGCCTCTCATGCTTCCTAATGCACACACCCCCTCCTTTTTATACATGAAGGCACCTCTTCTCTTCCCTCATCTAACCAATGTGGGACTTAGAAACAACAACCTTCCACCCCCCCTTTTTTTTGTTCCTTCTACCTTCTCTTTTTTTTTAACACACACATAAAAAAAATTATTTATGTATTATATCTTAACTAAATATTGCTTATGTGGTTTTAAATTTAAATTTTTAAATTCATAATTAAATACCTAACCATAATATTATTTCTAAATAACCTCAAATAATATAAATTCCTATTATTATCATTTTTTTTTCTCAAAACCTAAATTCCACAATTTCTTTATTATATAAAAAAATCAGGATGTTACACCACTATACATATTATGAATTCTCTACAGGGGCTAAGAAACCAGAAGGTTTCAAGTGAGGCACAGGAGTCAGTCTTTGGCATAGCAAGGAGTAGGGCATCAGTTGAATGCATTGGAACTATTTCTTTGTATTTAAATTCTAGTCATATTTTACATTTGACCAATGTTGTTTATGTACCTTCTGCGAAGAGGAATTTAATTTCAAATTCTGCATTGGATATTTGTGACAATTCATTCTTCCAAGGAAATGAGAAAATTGACATTTGTTTTGATTCCATTAATGTTGGTTTCGCTTCCTTGATATATGGTTTATATCGATTGAATGATTGGTCACTTGAACTTCCTAATCTCCATATCAATGCTACTATTGGGCATAAACGTCAAAGGCCCAACAATAATTCCTATATGTTATGGCATCGTCGGTTGGGTCATATCTCTAGAGAGATATTGGAGCGCATGGCCAAGCAAGGTATCTTACATGACCTTGATTTTTCAAATTTTGAGACTGGCGTTGATTGCATAAAAGGAAAATTCCCTGTTAAAGCTAGAACCAAAGGGACAAAAAGGTTTGAAAACAGTTTAGACCTAATCCACACTAATATCTATGGACCTATCACACCTCCGACTATGGGTAGTTTCAAATATTTTATCACCTTTACAGATGATTACTCTCATCATGGATGGATTGAACTCTTGCAAGAAAAGGGCGAATCTCTTAATGCATTCAAGACCTTTAAAGCAGCAGTCGAATTGAAATCTGGCAAGTTGATCAAATGTATGAGATCTGATAGAGGAGGAGAATTTTATGAGAGATATATTGAGACTGGCAGGAACTCTGGGCCATTTGCTTTATACCTTCAAGAGCATGGCATTGAAGCTCAGTATACTATGTCTGGCACCTCGCAGCACAATGAGGTTGCAGAAAGGCAAAATCATACTCTCATGAATATGGTTAGAAGCATGATCAGTCACTCTTTATTGCCGAAATTCTTGTAGGGTGATGCACTTAAAACCATTGTTTATATTTTGAATCAAGTTCCTAGCAAGTTATTCCAAAAACTCCATACGATTTGTATTTTGAAAGGACTCCTATGCTGAAGCATATGCAAGTTTGAGGTTGTAAAGCACAGGTAAAATCTTACAATCCATAACAAATAAAGCTTAATGCTAAAACTGTTGATGGTTTCTTTATTAGCTATTACATCGGATCTCGTGGGTATAAATTCTATTGTCCAAATCACACTATTAAGGTAATTGAATGTGACCGAGCTTATTTCTTCGAAGATGTCTTAGACAGTGGGAGCTCTGTGCCTAGGCATATTACTTTGCATGACGAAAGTAGCATTTTGCCTATGCCTATCTTGACAACCCCTCATGTTGACAGAAATAATGCCATGGATCAGGATGAAGCTCAAGATGAACCACCTTTAGAGGGTGATAGGGATCTGGTTGTTAAACCAAGACGGTCCTAAAGGGTTCGCAAGTCTGCTATTCCAGATGATTACACGGTGTATTTGCAGGAATTTGATTCAGATGCTATTGATAGTTTAAACCCAATATCTTACTAAAAGGTTATTTCTAGCTCGCATTCTTCTAAATAGTTGGAGGCTATGAGTGAAGAAATTGCCTCTATGTATGGCAATCACGTATGAGAGCTTGTAGAGCTATCAAAGGGTTTTAAACCAGTGGGTTGCAAGTGGGTCTTTAAAACAAAATGAGGAGCTAGAGGTGAAATTGATAGATATAAAGCCAAACTTGTAGCTAAGGGCTACAACTAGAAAGAAGGTATTGATTATATAGAAACTTTCTTTCTGGTATCCATCAAATATGCTTTTAGAGTAGTAATAGCTTTAGTTGCACAACTTGATCTTAATCTTCACCAAATAGATGTCAAGACTGCGTTCTTGAATAACGATTTGTATGAAGAAGTCTACATAACACAACCTGATGGTTTTGTTGAATCTGATAAAGAACATCTAGTGTGTAGATTGAAGAGATCCATCTATAGGCTAAAATAAGCCTCTAGGCAATGGTATCTGAAATTTGATAAAGTTATCACCTCGCTCATTTTATTAAAATGTCTCAGATCAGTGCATCTATTAGAAGTTTGATGGAAACAATTTTACCATTCTTATTTTCTATGTTGATGATATCTTATTAGCCAACAATTCAATAAATTTCCTCAATGAGATAAAGCACCTATTGTCTTGCCATTTTGACATGAAGGATATGGGTGAAACCTTCTTCGTTCTTGGGATACAGATTCATCGTGATAGATCTTGTGGTATTCTTGATTTATCATAGACTACTTATATTGAGCTGGTACTTAAGAGATTCAAAATGGATTCATGTTCTCCCTCGCCTGCTCATGTATAGAAAGGTGAGCTGTTGTCAGAGTTATAGTATTCTAAAGATGATAAGAAGAGGGCTGAAATGAGAAAGATACCATACGCATTCGCTGTCGATAGCCTTATATATGTTCAAGTGTGTACTCAACCAGATATAGCCTTTGCCATTGGAGTGCTGGGTCGATACTTAAATGATCCAGGTTCGGATCATTAAAAGGCTACTAAGAAAGTTATGAGGTATCTTCAAGGTATAAAGAATTATATGTTGACTTACAGAAGGTCAAACTTTCTTGAGGTTGTTGGGTATTATGATTATAACTTTAAGGGATTAGAAGATCTTGAAATTGTTGGCTTTTCAGATTTAGATTTTGCCTCATGTCTGGATGATCGTAAATCCATGATCGGCTATATTTCATGTTGTCTGGAGGAGCTGTCTCTTGAAAAAATGTGAAACAGACACTTACAGTGTTTCATCTATGAAAACTAAGTATATTGCTTTCTTTGAGACTACACGTCACGCTATATGGCTGAGGAAGTTGATATTTAGCATGCGCCTAGTTGAGTCAATATCACGTCCTCTAACCATTTACTGTGATAACAAATCTGCAGTATACTATGCTAACAACCACATAAATTCCAGTCATACAAAGCATTTTGATATCAAACTTATGTTTGTGAAAGAGAAAATTGCTGAGTCTCAAACCCGTGTGGTGCACGTTCCTGGCACGCAAATGCTTGCAGATCCGCTGACCAAGGGCTTACTCGTAAAATTTTTTCAAAATCATGTAATTTGTATGGGTATTGTGAATTCTTTTGATGCCTTAGTTTAGTGGGAGTTTGAGAACCTTTTATGTTACAATTTCTCTTTAGGCTTTATTTTCTTCTGTGTGTTATGTTCAATTGAGTTAGATGCGTTTATATCATTTGTATCTCCATAGGATTCAATGATTCTGTTGTGGTACGCTATGCATGTCACTTGTTTCCCTATAGGAATCAGTGATTTATGTTGTTATCTTATTAAGCTGTGTTTGGAATAAAATTTTTTTTATTTTATTTAGATTATGAGACATTATATCACTTGTTTTCCTATAGGATCCAGTGATTTTGTGGAATTTCATTTTTTGAATCTTGTTTGTGGCTTGTTTACACAACTTGCTTAATTAATGCAATTCAAGTGGGAGATTGTTGGAATATTTATTTATTTATAGATTAACATTAATTAATAAGCCCAAACAGATTGGTTTTTATGATTGGAAGCACACCAACACCATGCTAAAACTGTAGACAACTACTTTCTCAGAGTACTTGTTGGAATTACACACATTAGTGTTGTGTTCTAGCTCAGTTAGAACTTCAGGGGCATAATACCAAATGAAAGGATAAATCTCCTCTTGAAGGGGATTTTGGCAAGGTAAGGCTTGATTATGGGTAATATTATTATTGATCTTCATGGATGAACCAAAGTCTGTTACTTTTACTTGAAAATAGCCTTCTTGGGAATTCCTAGATTGATCAAGATATTGCAAAGGTCAATATCTCCATGATATAGTTTTTTTAGAGCAAAGGTACTCCATGCCTCTTGCTATTTGAAGCATGATATCTATCATTGTAGATATTCATATTATAAGTCACTTTTTATAAAAGATATTCATCTGATCCTATTTATAGGGTATAGAGAGAAGAAAAAATTTAATTCTATTTATAGGGCACTTGTTAATTTCCAATGCCCCTCTTTACATTTTTGTCCTTATTAAATGCTTTAAATAAAAATATTTGAGATTTAAAAATATCTGTTAGGAGTAAAGGTAAAAATTTAATAAATTTTAAGACAAAGTTAATAAGGTTTAAAGTTTTTCTTGATTTCGATGAAACATGCTGGAGGTAATTTATAAATAAGACTAAAGGAAGTAAGTATTATGAGTCATCTGATGGGTTGTTATTAATTACATTTTTTAAATATTATTCTTATTTAAAGTCCATATAAGAGATTATATAATGCATATTTAACAATTTTCTCATTTAAATAGAGGTTAAATTGAAAATGATTCTAGTTTTAGATAAAATTAATGATTTAATTATCTTTCTTCAATTATGGTGAGGTGGTTAAATGTGTCTTGTAATAGTGATTGGGATTGAAGGGAATATTTTTCTCATTGTGTTTCGAATGCCATTGATGAATGTAATGCCATAAATTTTGCCCCAAAAAAAATTAATGCTATAAATGATTGAACCGTGTATTATTTATAGTAAATGGTAGCTTTCTAAAATGGAAGGGAATACATGTTGCCAAGTCAAATTACGAGAGACAATTCAAAAAATGAAGAATAGGAGACACAGAAAAAGAGGCTGAACCTCTCAAGATGGTGAATGAAATTCAAATGGGTGAGGCTTGTGTCAATATGCAGGAGTCTCACCTCAATCAATGTATTTTCTATTTTCCTCCTTCTTGTTTTTTTATTATCAATTCTGATATTTAAAAAAAAATCAATGACAGAAAATATCACTCGTTAAAAATTGTTATTGCCTCTTTTACTTTTGGATAATGGTGTTTTCATCTCTCTCCTAATTGAGTTTGAATACAGTGAGTAGTGCAAATTTGCTTACCTAATGAGTACCCTAATTGGGGCGATAAAAATTATCTATTTAATTGAAACAAATCAAAAAGAGCAACAAGACCTCAAAAGAGGGAGAAATCAAAGATTAGAGAAGAGGAGGATAAGAAAACATAGACCAGATTGAAAGGAGAAAAAAGACATGCCGTTTTAAATTTTTGAAGGGGATAATGTATGTGAAAGGTGTTATAAATCTGATTAACAGTGTTCATCCTTGTCCTCATCCGCATTAACCTCATTACGTTCGATTATGTTGAAATGGGTCTATACTGGTTCAAAAAAAAAATGATTTGCACAACTAGACAAAAATTTATTTGGGACAGAATGAGACTTAAGATTATTATCGGAACGTCCAACCTGTCCTAAATATATATTATTAATTTTTTTCTTTTATTAGTAATTAATATTTTAGTTATTCAGATAGAGTATATTTTTTGTTTTCTTCTTAGTTATATGACCATTTGCTTTCAATTGTCATTTGCACCGCACCATAGGCTTTCTCGACTCTTAACTCTCAACCTCCTCTCAATCATTTGTTGGGATTGTGTTCTTTTATTTTAATTTGAAGTTGTTATAACTTGATGATTGAATTTATATTTTGTCAAAAAAAGAAAATGATTGAATTTATATATTTTATTGTTTTGGTTTATACTTAATTAACAAGTTATGTAATTTAATAAAAATGATTATTCAGGTTTTTCTTTCTCGTATTGTTTGTTTTACAAGAACATCCTAATAAGGTTCTATTACATCTTAATCTCAAACAAGATGAGATATGATATGAAATAAAAATTTAATCTTGTTTATATTTTTGGACAGGAGACGAGATAGGCTGTCACAATCTGTCCTATGAATATCCCTAATTTTAATAGTGAGCTTTGATGAAATCTAATTATTATAATTATGACACTTATTGGATAAGTGAATTTGGACCATCTATGGGTTCCAAATCTCTTAAGATTCCAGGAAACTATATCAAATGGAGAATAATTTTGAAAAACCTGTAAAAAATTTTAACGTTTATTTTACCAAAAAAAAAATTATAACATTTAACTAACTTTCTAGTTCTCATAAAAGTAGTCAACATGGCCTTATGAAAAGAGCTGGAGCGAGTATTTTTATTGTCAATATTTTAGTATTTATTTTTAAGATTTTCTTTTAGGTTAATTACCGGATCAATCCTACTCTTGCATTTTTGGAGTTCGTTTTATTTGACACGACCACAGATTATTTTCTTATAAAAAGTCCAAACTATTTTTATCATTTCAGGTGACGTATTGTTTGACATTGGGTGAAAAGTATATTCCGTTAAAGCAAGCAACATTGGTTAAAAACACGCACACACACTATAGAGTATATTTAATAAAATAATATATTAATTTAATACAACTTTTCTTTATTTCTTTTTTATGCGTTGGAGAATACCAGCACACTTTTTTGCTGTAACCCATTCTGCTATTTTTGGGCATCATATTGTTTCCGTCGTTTAAGTCCATATAGAAGCCCACTTGGCACTAGCCATCATCATGGGCCGAGCACAACATGTTAAATGATGCTTTATTATTTATTATTTAAATTCCATTTCTATCCTATATTAACTAGGATTAAAATAAGAGACACGTTGATAAATAAACACAGTAAACAAAGAGACATGATTAGAAACTAAAAAGGGAACTTGATGAGAAAATATGATTTTTTTTTTTTGGCCAAGATGAGAAAATATGATTGAGACATGTGACTTGCAGACAGAGAGCATTGCTGAAGCAAATCAAATAAAATAAATATATAAATGATGGTTCAAACCATAAATAGCTATGAAGCAAGGGGGGAAATCCACCCCTAACACAATGTGAACGGTGTTACTG
The DNA here is from genome assembly GCF_029017545.1 of Prosopis cineraria. Lineage (NCBI taxonomy): Eukaryota > Viridiplantae > Streptophyta > Magnoliopsida > Fabales > Fabaceae > Prosopis > Prosopis cineraria. The sequence continues at coordinate 566 of NW_026557414.1, read as the reverse complement.
TTCATTAAAGTTTATAATTTTGATTGAAAAAAAATAAGTAATTTATGAACTGGCACTAGTTTTAGTGGAAGTGATTATAATCACTTAAGTATAAAATCTTGAATTTGAATTTATTTGAATGGAGAATATACTTTTAAAAAAGCTATTCTTAATTAGATCCATGAATGTTCAAACTTGAATCTGTCAAATAATCATATAAAAAAAATTGTAAGAGATTTTTTTTTAAGCCGAAGGAAGAAATAAAGAGTTAAGTACAGGCCTTACAACAAAGCTTCAAACTTTGAGCATAATACTTCTCAAATGTATCTTATAAGAGGAAAAAAAGATGCAAAAATGCATCTTAGGATTCTTAATTTGATTTGATATATCATTTAGACCCTTAACTTCACTTAATTTAATCAAATCTCTCAACTATATCTTATGTTTCATTGTGTCTTTTAATTTTATTTTATTCAAATATGATCCCTAAACTTCATTATGAGCGTCACTTGGCTTAAAAAATTGTGCCATCAATTTCATCTAATGCATTAGTTTTCATCTTCAATTTTATTTTGTTTTCATCTATT
>NW_026557413.1:0-22529 GCF_029017545.1 Prosopis cineraria | reverse complement strand
TAAAATTATTTATATCTAAATATTCCTTCAAATTACTCATTTGCACTAAATTAACTTAATTAACCTTAGGTTAATTTTTGAGATGTTACAGACGCGCACAATACAGACTAAGGACATGTTTGATCGTGTGCCCTTGAGTGGAAAGACAACTGGGATAGCCATTTGCCTTTAGCTGAGTTCGCTATAATAATAGCTTTTACTTGAGTATTCAACTAGTACTGTACAAGGCATTATATAGGAGAAGGTGTAGATCACCTTGTGTTAGTTGAATTAAGTGAGAGAGGTGATTGGTCCTAATATTGTGGATCAAACCACCGAAAAGATCCATAGTTATATAGCAAAAGCTCTTACTACCTAGAGCCATCAAATGAGTTATGCTGATAAGTGACGTCGACCGTTAAAGTTTGAAGTGGGAGATCATGTGTTTCTCCAAGTTTCGCCATTGGCCAACATTGATAGGTCTATAAGGGCCAAGAAACTAACACCTCGCTATATTAAAACCCTACTAGATTTTGAGTAGAGTAGGTCTTATAGCATATAGAATTGCTTTACCTCCACTCTATCCAGAATACATGATGTTTCATGTGTCACAATTGAAGAAATATCAACCGGATCTATCACATGTGATTGAGCCAAAAAAGTTGAGCTTCAGGAGAACCTAACTTATCAAAATTGAACTAGAACAGATAGGGATGTTAAAGAGAAGTAGTTGTGTAATAAGACTATCTGATTGGTTAAAGTGTTTTGGCGAGGAATGGCTTCGGGTGACGCGACATGGGAGATGGAGGAGAGTATAAGAAAGCAATACCCTTATTTGTTCCCGTAAGGTGAGTTGGCTTGTGTTTAATTTGGGGACAAAATCCCTTAACGAAGAGAGAATTGTAACATCCTGAATTTCAATCTTTAAAAACTAATGCTAATCAAGGATAAATTAATAACTAGTGAATTGATTGGGTTGAGTGTGGAGTTGATATTTGTGTTGTTTGGGTGTTGCATTGATAGGATGAAAGGATAGAGAAATCCGGGACAGAACGTACAAGCACAAGTAAGAATTTTCTCATTATGCCACGCGCCGTGGCAAAGGTTGCATGTGCCGTGGCACACCGTCCAAAAATCATTTAAAGCTAACATGAACAGCTCATGAAAATAGAAGGGAGGAGGCTGGAGATATGTTTGGAGAGCAAGAGGAAGCCATCTCTGTTAGGGCAAGCATTATCTAGAGCTCGGGAGTCTGCTTCGATTGATTACTTCTGGGTAAGTATAGCGCAATCCCAAGCTTCAATACTACCTCTTTTTCATTGAATTTCATCAGTTGAGTAATCGAACCATGAGATCTAAGGTGTTGTAATCTAAAAGAAAGGGTTAAGATAGGATATCGAATATAAAACTAAGGTTGTATGACTAGTATGAGTTGAACGATTGAGTTTTGAACATTTAGGCTCAAAATGACCTAAAGTTAGGTCAATAAGGTGAATTTAGGTGGATTGAATGTGTTAGGAAGTTATTATGATTGTTTGATTAACCTATAGGGCTAGTGATCATAAAACTGAATAAGTGAATTGAAAATGGTTCAATGAACTGTTTATGTGTCAAGTGATTCAGTTTAACCGAATTTTACTACTATGAATTGTGTTGAGAATTGACTGAGGGGCACTTTGTTATGTAGTTAAGCACTTGTGAAGGTTGCTCGTGACACAATCTGCGCCCTTTGGAGCTTAATGTGATTGGTAACCCTTAGTAGTAAGGGTTAAAAGTAACTGGCGTAAGCCTTTTACTTGTTTGTTGTGAAATTGTTTGTAAAGTATTTTAATATAACTCCGTGCATTGTATTGTGAACTCATAGAGTAGCAATAGTGTGAAAGTCTATGATGCGGATGTGTGAATATTAATTGAAATGAGTTTGAGAAGTGACGTGTGTACTGCCTTGCATCACATCCAGAAGATATACCTGGATTATGATATAGAGGGAAATGTGGCCCTACTATGAAGAGGTCTAAGAAATCCTGATGATCCAAAGCGCAGAGCTTGACTCCACTAGGACAGACCTAGGAGAAGAAATTTTGATAATCCAAAGCATAGAGTTTGACTCTACATGACAGACCTAGAATATTGAATGATCCACAAGGTTACCCTAGACTAAGGTAGGCGGCCATAGTCTTACTCTGCATAAGGCTAAAAAGTCCTGATAATCCAGAGCATAGAGCTAGGCTCCACCATGATCAACCTAGAAGACCACCCATATAAAAATGACCTGATCTGAGCAATGGTATGGTGGGCCCTATTCTTGGTGACTGGAGGGCCTAGTCCAGGGGTAGAGTTTACTCTACCAGGGGGAATTAGAACTGCATTGTATGCGTATAATGAGATTGATGAGAATGAATTCCTATATTGCATATATTATTGCTTTTACCATTACTCATGCTACTTATCACTTGTTATGATGTTGCTTACTAATCAATAATTGAGGTTACCTCCAAGTTATTAGGACGTATATCTCATTCTATTACTTTAAACACAGGTAAAGAGAGCTTGAGAAGGCCGGGAAAGGAAGCAAGAAAAGAGTTACCTCAATGGTAGTGTTATGACTGCCTATGAGTAGATATGAATGTATAAATGTGTTGATAGAATTAAGTTGCCAACTAAGATGCATATTTGTTTGTCAATATGAGAAAATGGATGGTATTGTGAAACTTGCTTGTATATATGTATATGTGATGCATTGTGCTGGGGATGCCCCTAAAGAGGGTACATGGGTAGGCTAAAATACAAACAAGCAAAACGTGTGATGTTATAACTTGTTCCACTAGTGTATATATGTGATGAGTGTGTATTGATTGTGAATTGAATGTGAATTATGTTAATTGTATGAGAACTTAACACAAATGGTAAGAACTTGACACAAATGGTGAGATAGAATTCTATTTGAAAGAGTCAAGTACATATGTGATTCTTGACCATATGGTGAGACGGAGCCCTATATGTGAGAGTCAGAGAGATGAAAAGTGAAACAAGTCTAGTTTTATATGTGAATTTTTGCTATATATTTGATTTCCTCATATAAAACCACAAGATGTGGCTTTAAGAGGCCAAAATGGGCTATTTATGTGATATTTGATATATATGATGTTAATTAAGTGTATGTGGTCCTTTTGGACTTAGTTCAAGGCTCAAAGTGGTCTAACGGAACAAGAAGTGCAAATTGAGCACTTGGGGGGTGTGTTTTTGAAAGAAAAAATATCTTTTTGCACTTGGGTGTCTAATTTTAGATCAGATCATCAAATCGAGTCCGAACTTGTTCCATTAGCTAGTACACATCGTAAGTTTTGTATAAGCGCTTGAATCACTCTAATTGGATATTGGATGTGAAAATAACACACGCTAGAAGTTCATCATTTTTGCTATCAAAATGACAGCAAAATTTTAGACAGGTGCACCGCAGCGTATGACACAGTATGAAATAAGGTAGGTGTTCTTTGCCACATGCCATGGCACACAAGCTACACACCGCGATGCATGGCCTTTTTTTAGGTTGGGAAACTGTTATATTTTGAGTCTTTTGAATGTATTCATGCTTCTGTTAACCCTATTATTATGAATATACTCTAATTTTGGCTTTATTGATTGTGTGGTGAAATGGTAAAGCACAGGTTGAGATGAGACTGTATAATTCGGACCCAAGGACTTTACAATACGCATACAAATTACCTCTATTATGGTGTTATTCTAAAGGAAGTATGAAACTGTAATTTTCCTGAGAATAAAACAATAAAGGCATGGTACCTACATCATAAAGGAAAGTAGATATTCATATGTTAAAAGCAAGATATCCGGTTGCAAGAATCATTCTTACCTTCATAAGACAAGGAAGTGAATTACCATCGAAGCCCAGTACCTTACTCATACTAAATTGAACACATTCTTCCTTTTCCCCTACTCTATGGTTTCCTTAGAACATTTAAATACCTAACACATAATAAACAAATATATACCTAAAGTCAATAAAGGAAAAAAAATACACGTTAGAAACAACAATTATAACAATCATAGATTATATAGATTAAATTTATAACATCATTATCATGTTCCTACTGGCCACAAAACAATCAATATTCTAGGATTATGTGATTACAACTTGTTAATTTTTCTTGATAATACATTGATGATGAGTTTTAGATCTACAACAAAACTCAATTTAATTCTCTAAGAAATTAGAAATTAACATTCATCACTAACCCGTGGTGAAATAATAGTGATTTTTAACTCTCACATTCCAACTGTGACTAACTTGACTCAACAAAACTTCTTTTGTCATCATTTCTCTTGAAGGACCTGAACTCAATTTTGTCCTCTTTCTTCATCATTCTATAGTTTCTTTCTTCATTATTCTACTTTCAATGATTCTGTCACTTAACAAACCAAGACATATTTTCCAGCTTGTGTGTTCTTTTCCCTTCCTGCAAGCTTTCTCTCAACAGATATCTGTCTCTGTCATTTTCTTATTCAGAAATTTTTAGTATTAACTTCTTTCACATGCCAAATCCAAATTCCTTGAATAGCAGCATATTTAGTGAGATGAAAGATCACCAACCACTTTAGAAAAACAATATATTCTCATGCAAAAATTAAGAACAATATAACATATTAGAGTAATTAATTTGATATGAATTAATAATGTCAAGCTAGTCATACATAAGTCAAAGCAAGCAATTTTTTTTGGTTAAAAATAAGATGAAACTTTATACTTCTATATATGAAAAGGCTGAGCAAATCTTTCTCATTCATTCAGAAATCTTACCAAAGATTATCCATGGACTGAAGAGTTTCTATGGACAATTAATACAGACACACTACCCTTCTATTTACTTGCTTCCTCATATAGTAGATTTCCTGGAATTTCTTCCCTTGAAATCCGACCTCTTCCTCTAGAAGCCTACATAAATGGCATGGAATATTTCTCAAATAAGTTAGTGAGGAAGAGTTATCGAATTGATTATGGCTACATCAATGAGTCTATCTGGTAAGAACCACCATGTCCTTTTCTTACAATAATTTGTTTAGAGAAAATGAAAGTATATCATTAACTTTATGCCATCTGCAAACATCGTCTTTAACATCACTCTTCAAAACTTAAATTTTCCTGCACAATTTCCTTTGACTCCACTGTTAAAGATTCTACTTCAAACTCTGCCATGTATTATTTCTAAATGAATGATAGCCCATTATGTGACAAACGACAAAGTTTGAGATGACATCTCCATCAATGTGTTTAGTTAAAAAAAAAATGGATAGAAGAATTTAAATCTTGATAGGTGAGGTGAAAGTTGAAGGAGGTATCTTGTTTTTCAAAGCTGATGGGGGTGTTTGAAAAATGGCTCAAAGGTATATGGAATATTTGCAATTTTCTCAAAAGCTTTTTGTTACTAGATAAACACATCTAGATTTCTTTAGAGCCCATTAAAAAAAAAAAAAAAAAAAACTTGAATCCACAAGACCACATTCTATATTCCACAATCCAAGTCTAGCACAGTTGCATGTATGACTCCTAATCCAATCCAATAAACCAATACAAATAGTTAAATTAACCATAGAATAAATAAACTTGAGTCTACAGCATGCATCCAAACCACAACTCTATACAAAAGGCATCATAGCTACATACAATATGGAAATATAGTCTTATAATATTTCTCAAATGATCCAGAATTCCATATCCTAACAAATAGCAATCGAGTTTGCTACCAAAAGTAAGCTACCATGAATCCACAAATCAGAAATTGCCATGGTCTTGCCATTTATATTGAAGAAAAAATCAAAAAACAAAATAGAGAGAAGTGACATACTCGTGAGAAGCAAAGCAGAGATTAGTTGAAGTTTTAAAGACCAGAGAGAGTGAGCCATATAGATTTGAATCTGATTCAGAGTTCAGACTATTAAGGGAGCAGGGAGGCAAGGATGATAGAGGTAGTTGAACCCGGAGGAGGATGGAGCTTTACTGGTAAACGAGAGGTGCTCTTGTTACTTGCACTTGCAAGGGCATGAATGCAAGGCGAGATTCGAGGAGCCAAGAAGGAAGAGATGAAGCTCAACAGATGACAACGGCGTTCATAAGGACACGAACATGAGGTGAAATTCGAGAAAATGAGAATGAGTAGGCGGACTTCCAAGATGGATAGAGATCCATAGATGACGACGACGCTGGCAAGGTCAAGAACATGAGGCGAGAGAGAACAAGGAGGCGATCAGGACTCAGGCGATAGGCAATGGTTTTCTGAGATTGGGTAATGGTCAAGATCCAAATTGGGTTAGGGTTTGTATGGGAAAAAAAAAAATTGGAGGGAATTAGATTGGGTAAAAATAAAATTGGAGGGAATGGAATGGTCAATGGAATTATAAAGGGAATATAATTTTTTAAAAAATATTTTTTATATAAAAAATATTATAAAGTAAAAACAATTATTTACATATATGAAATTTAATATTTTAAGAAAATTATATATGATATAATATAAATTTTTAGTAAATATTTTTTATATATAAGACAATATAAAATAATAGATTTTTTAGGTAAAATAGGTACTTTAAAAAAATATAAGTTAAAACATTTTTGATTCTCATCATTATTTTTTATTTTACTATTAAGTTTTTAGAAAGGAATGACCATTCCTTCCTAATTTCTCTCTAATTAGAGAGGATCATATTACCTCACTAACTCCCTCACTATTTAAAACATTTAGAGAAGATTACATTATTCCTCTCTAATTGGACAAATTAGAGAGAAATATATTATTCCTCACTAAATTCCCTTAATAAATTTTTTTTAGAGATGAAACAAAATTTTCTCACAAAATTCCTCATTAATGTAGTCATTTAGAGAGGAATAATTTAGTTTTCACTAAATTTCCTTGCTAACCTGACTTTTTCTAGTAGTAGATATGACATTGCCTATGACTAAATTGCTTCAAACAGATGTGCCATTTGTGTTTAATGATACATGTAAAAAGAGCTCTGATTGTTTGAAAGGCATTCTAATATCTCCTCCCATTTTAAGATCTCTTAATTGGTCACTTTACTTTGATCTTTTATGTGACAAATCTAATCTAGTTGTTGGTGCTATGCTTGGGCAAAAGGATGGTAAAATTTTCATATGTCATTGCATATGCATCAAAGACTCTAGATAGTGAAAAAATTAATTACACAACCACTGAAAAATAGCTTTAAGCCATTGTGTTTGCACTTGATAAAATTCAATCTTACTTGCTCAATTCAAATGTTGTTGTCTTCAGTGACAATGTGGCTATAAGGTACTTAATGAAGAAGCCAGACTCTAAACTAAGGTTGATTAGACAGGTCATTCTTATACAAGAATTTGACCTTGAGATAAGAGATAAGAATGGCTCTACCAACCATATTACCAAACACCTTTCTAGGCTACCCCATTTGGAGGATTGTTTGGTAGACTTTAAGCTTAAGTCTCATGAGTGTGATTTGTTCCCAGATAAGTGTTTATGTTGTGTGTCCTCTCTTTTGCTATGGTATGCTTCCATTGCTAATTATCTTAAGTGTGGAATCTTTCCACAAAATTTTTCTAGATTTCAAACTGAAAAGTTGAAAAGAAAGCCTAGGTACAATGTTTAAGATCCACCCTTGATGTGGAGAGTTTGTAATGATAAAGTCCTTAGGCGTATGTTGATGAGCACGATGTTCCCTCTATTCTTCCGTTTTGCCATTCAAATGCATGTAAGGGCATTTTAGTGCAAAAAGGACTTCTAAGAAAGTGCTAGATTGTAGGTTGTATTGGCTCAACTTGTTTAAAGATGCTTATGATTTTTGCAAGGTTTGTTTGAAATGTCAAAAACTAGCTAGTTAGGGTAAGAGGCATGAGATACCCCAACAACCCATGATGTTTTGTGAAGTTTTTGATATTTAGGGCATTGACTTTATAGGCCCCTTTCCATCTTCTTTTGGCTTCTAATATATTCTCCTTGGTGTTGATTATGCAAGCAATTAGATTGAAGCCACACCTACTAAGACTTGTGATGCAAAAATTGTGCTTAGTTTCTCAAATCTCATATTTTGAAGGTTAGGTGTGCCAAGAGCCTTGGTGAGCGATCAAGGGAGCCATTTTTGCAATAAGCTCATGATTAATCTCTTATCCAAATATGGATTGAAGCACAAGGTCTCTACACCTTACATCCCATAAACAAATGGGTAAGTAAAGGTGTTAAATAGAGAGGTCAAAACAATCCTTGCAAAAGTGATCCACACAAATAGGAAAGATTGGTCCACTCATTTGGATGATGCTCTATAGGCATATAAGATGGCCTATAAGACACCTATTAGGATGTCTCCATTTAGGTTGATTTTTGGTAAGGCTTGCCATCTACCCATTAAGATAGAGCACCAGGTTTTGTAGGCAATTAAGAAGTTAAATTTAAACTATGAAGGCTTGGCCAATGATAGATTGTTTCAAATGTAAGAGCTAGAGGAATTGAGACTTAACTCTTATGAGTCTTCAAGGTTTTATGAAGAGAAAAACAAAGTTCTTCATGACAAAATGATTTTGAGAAAGAATTTTAAAGTTTGGAGAATTGGTTCTTGTGTACAAGACAAGATACATCCACAAGCATTTAAAGCTTACATCTAAATGGCATAGACCATTTGTAGTGACTAAGGTGTTCTCTTATGGAGTGCTTCAAGTCAAGGATGAAGACATAATTATACTTGGAAAATCAATGGCCATTTATGCAAGCTTTACAAGGAGGGCAAAGATAAAGGATATACAATTCATACTTTTGAGCCACTATGATAAGGTTGTATATCTCTAACCTTGAGCTTTTACCTTACTTTATTTGATATTTTTGATGATTGAGTATAGTTCAAGTATGGGAGAGATCAACCTAGTAGGACAAATTAGAGTTTATTTGCTTTTTTTGTTTGTTTGTTTTGTTTTTTAGTTGTTATTTGAAAAAAAAAATCTCTACACTTACACTTTTATCATGCATACATCTATATTGATCTTATCTTATCATATTATTAGTTTACGCAAACACTGAGGATAATGCATGATTTTAGTGTAGGAGAGAGGTATAAACATTTTGTTTTGTTTTGTTTGGTTTTGAAAAAAAAAATTAAAAAGAATATAAAAAAATCATGTTTTGTTTGAGGTTGCTTAAATGAACTAGCTCTTTGAATGGAATTTTTTATGTTTAAGATGTGGCAATTTTTAGGATTGAATAGGTATAGAGTAAATATTCTCTTACCTTGAATTAATAGAAAAGAGTGGCAATTTACCTGTTATTGAAAGGAGCCAAACACTCATGTGTGATTAGTTTTCTTAGTGATACTTGTTAGAAATTATGCCCAAAGGCCAATCATTGTACTATGTACATTGTTATTTAATAAATTCTCTTTTGTTATCATATCAATTGCATATTCACTATGATAACTGTATCCTTGGACAAACTATAATGATTGTCCTAAATATCCCTGGTCAGTCATCTATGAGGAATCATAGATGAAACAAGACTAGCATGACTTTGATTAATTATATATATACAAATCAAAGTTATAGGCACTTGAAAAAGTACAATGGTGCTGGATCGACCCGTTATGAGAAAGTTGCATGGTATAAGTCATAAGCTTATCTTATATGTAACTGTTTCACTAAGTCCTTTGACCTGATATCATCATGGATTCCTACATGATGACCACTAAACTTTGACAAAAGTCACCTTTGACTAAGTGATCATAAAGATTATGATTGAGTTTAGTGATATTCATGTAGAGGAATATGAGTGGTCAAGATAAAATTTATCCCTCACATTAAGTGAGAGATATTACAAGGCCCGTCAATGACTAAGACTGAGAAAATGTATAGCCATATTATGATGAAAAGGGTTTTTCCATTGATACAATTAATCCACTCAGAGATTGAGAAAGTAATGGTCAAGCAAAGGAGAATGACAATTCCATGTCTCACACTTGACCAAAACATCGCATGACAAAATGAATGTGATATGGTTACAAGATAAGTTACATCAGATCATTGATCCCCATGTGAATTAGGTAGTTGCAATGTCTTATTAGCCACTTGTGACTTGTGGACTAATAGCATAATTAGCTTTTTGCCAACTTCATATAGGCCTATAGGGTCGCATACAAGAACAGCCCAACTCGAGCTATAATGTTCAAGTTCATTGAATTTGAAATATGTCTAAATTCAATGAATGTAATATAGGGTGAATGAATTATATATATATATTATATATATATTTGAATATTTATTTGATAAATATTTATATATATATATATGAAATATGAAATATAAAATTCAAAATATAATTTTATATATGTATTTTTTCAAAATATGTATATATATTCATATGTGTGTGTATCTGATATATGTATGTATACAAATATATATACATATATACCTTAATATATATATTAATATATATATTATATAGCTGGCTATGTGTTGCTACAGGGTTTGACCGAAACTGATCCGGGTCATAGCAGAACATGAAAGGTTCTCAGTCCTCTTTCATACTGAGATTAACAAGCCGACGTCTCAAAGGCCTGGCTATAGACCTTTCATAGAACCACTTCCTTCAGATCAGTACAGTACAGCCTTCCTTCGTTTCCTATTGGAGGCGTAGCCATAACAACACATAACCAGTAATTCCCCTTACAGGATCATTGCGGAAATTCAAAACTTTTGTTAAGTATTAGATAATAATCCCCTCCTAATCCCTAAAAAAGAAATTACTCAGCCATACCTGTTAATCATCAATACTTGTAAACTAAGAAATAAATGAATAGAAGACTTTTATTGACATTGAAAAGGCAAGGTTACAAGAAGGTAGAGAACTCAAGTGCTCAAGGAGGCTTTGAGGTTCTCAGCCGTTCTTGAATGTGTTCTTCTTCAGAAATTATATCGCTTTATATAGAGTTGGCATTCCAACCCTAGTTACATAACCTTGGTTAATTTTAACTCTAATAATTACAAGAAGACAAAACTACTTTTGACAAAATGGAAAAGTTAATCTTAGACTACATAGACTTTTTGACAAAATCAAAGGCTAAAGTAATTATTACAAGAGACATAATAGGCTTAGTCTTTTTGACTTTCTCTTTTTCCATCTTCTTCTATCTTCTTCAGTCTTCTTATACTTGTCGGCAAGCTAATCCAGAATATTCATGTTGATAGAAGGGTCTTCATAGTCTTTGTCTGCTTCTCTTTTTTCATCACAATATTTGCATTTATGGATAGCATACTCTAACAATACTTGACATATTTTCTTCTTTGTCCCTTCATGATTATCCATCGAATTATTTCTTAGTCTTTGGTACCAATTATTGAAGCTCCTTGAATTTCTACTATTTTTCCCTACTGAAAAAATACATGTTGTTGGTCCAATGAAGTATGTCCACTGTTCTTCTTCTGCTGTAGTTGTCCTGTTGAGCTCCTGAAAAATTATATGTACTTCCTGGGCTCTGATAGTGGATATCTTATATCTGAGATCTTCTTCATTCATAATATTTCTTTTTCTTCTTGTTTATGTTCAAATGGTCTTCTTGTTGTCCCAAATTTAATTAGATTAATTGGAGGATAGAATTTGTCAGCAGTTATTTCTGCTATAGTAGAGTAACACCTGATAAAGACTTGATATTGAGTTACTATTCCAAAATAATGTTTGGCAGCTTCCTTAATAGATTCAGGAAGTTTAGATATTTCTGACATATCATCGGAAGGATATATAGAGTGAATAAGGCCATAACTATACAAGGTTTTTACAAGATCAGGGTTAGTGTTTGGATAAACAATAATTTTGTTGAAGGAATAATGAGAAACATATTTAATATTACTGGTATTAAGAAGGCAAAATGGTTGGTCTTATTAATGAGGAGTTTTAAATAATTATACTGGTCTAAGGTCTTAAAGGATGGTAAAGTTACTGGGCTTAGACTTCTTCTCCTAGAAGAGGTAGAAGTAAATGCACTATTTTGAGGTGTTCTTGTCACTATTTGGGCTTTAGACTTTTGGGCTTCTTTCACTATCTTAGAAAAAGAAATTATTGGACTGGCTTTTTCTGGACTATGAGGCTGGAATAATGACTCAGGTGTTTAAGTAGATGACTCAATTACTTGTTTTACTTGTCTTTCAGGGGATTGGGATAATGGACCCTTAGATTTCTCTAAGTCCTCCACTTTACATGTCAAAATATTCACCTCATCTCTAAGATGAGATACTGATTCAGATAATGATTGCATATTTGCATTTACTTGTCCAACAAGAAGGGTCATATTCATCTCCAGAATATTTACCTTCATAATTACTTAGTCTAGTGGGATCATTATTGGTCCTGTAGGTGAACCACCACCACTACTACTTGTCATCATATTTGTCTCCCTTCTATTTGGCTCCATCTGGACAGATAATCAGCAACAAGATTATTTTTCCTTTAATGTATTCAATTCATAATCATAATATGACATATCTGATTGCCATTTAATTAACATTTATTACATAACTGAGTTATCTTTATTCCTTTATTTAACCAATGCTTTACTTGAGTATTATCAGTTCTTATAATAAATCTGGTATTAACAATAAATAATTCAAACTTTTGTATAGCTTTTACTATTGCTAAAAATTCTTTCCAATTAGAATGATATTTAATCTGGGAATCATTAAATTTTCCACTTGCATATCTAGTAATTACTTCTTCTTCTTTTTCATTGATGTGATATAAAGCTGCTCCCCAATAATTTTCACTAGCATCTGTATATATTATCCATATTACATCATTATTTATTGGAATAGTTAATTTAAGTAGATTTTGACATAAAGCTTTTATCTGATTTACTATTTTTTTCTTTTTCTTTATCCCATATCCATATTGTCTTTTCTCCAGCTAATTTACTTACTTCTGCAGTTAGTTTTGATAAGTTTGAAATATAATTTCTGGCTTGATTTACTATTCTTAAAAATGATTGAAGTTCTTTTTTATTTTTAATTTCTCCAAGTTTCAATATTTTTTTACTAATATGTTCTTGTAATTCTATTCCATTATTAGTTATGTATTGTCCTAAAAATTCTATTCTTTCTTTTCTTAATTTAGCTTTTTAGGTGATATATTTAATCCTTTTTCTTCTATCAGATCTATAAATTGTTCAAAATTTTTCATGTTCTTCTTTATTTTTTGAGAATATTAGAATATCATCTATATGTATGACAGCAAATCTTTTATTGGCAATAATAATTTTGTTACATATTCCTGAAATATACTAGGACTATTATGAAATCACATAGGTAATACATTTCATTCATACAATCTTTCAAATGTACTAAAAGCAGTATATTTCTTACTTTCTTCTTCTAATTTTATTTGAAAAAATCCAGATTTGCAATCAAATTTGCTGAAAATATTTTTTCCTCTTATTAAATTAAATAATAAATCTATTTTTGGAATTGGGTATCTATTTCTTATTGCTAATTCATTTAATTTTTTATAGTTTATAACTAATCTTGACTTTCCTCTCTTTTCTTCACTATGTTTTACTACAATTATTGCAGGTGATGAATATTCATATCTACTTTCTCTTATTAAATTATATTGTTTCATTTTATTAATATGCATTATGAATTTTTTTTTATCATTTTCTGTCCATGGATAAGGTTTACAGTTTATTTTTTACTATAATCTCTTAATTCTATCTTTGCTAAAGGTTTAGATTTTTCCCAATGAATTAAAAGATTATCATTATAATTTTCTAATAATCTATGTTCAATTGTTTTAATTTCTTTTGCAGTATTTAACATTTTTATTGAATTTATAACTTCATTATTGTACAAAAGTTTTTTATTTGGTAAAAATTATATTTCATAATCTTCTGTTTTCTTTTGAAATTTTTCATGATTCTACTATAAAGTTTAGTTACTCTTACTCTCCATGCTCGATGTTTACAAGGTGTTGTTAATATTATTGCTTTTTCAAACATATGTAAAGGATAATATTGTTCCATAAAATCTATTCCTAATATTATCACATGAATTCTCATTATTTTGATTTAATTTCTTTATTTTTAATTCATATTCTCCTATTTGTATCATATTTTCTCTTGCTTCTAATTCAATACAATTAATTTCTTGTCCTACTCCTTGCATTCTTAATATTTTATTTTTCCTTTTCCATAATTCATCTGGTAATACATTTGCTTTTGCTACTGAAATATTTGCTCCTGTATCAACTAAAGCATGATATTTTCTAGATCTATATTTTTGATAATTAATTTTTACCAATATGTAATATAATTTTGTCATATCAATTTTATCTTTTGGATAACTATTATTTGATGATTAATATTTATCATAATCCTATCCTGTTGTATTCTCCATGGTTTTATTTGTTCTAAGAAATCTATTCCCAAAATTTTACAGTTAACACATCTCTTTGATTTATTCTTATTATAGATATTGTCCTATCTCCTTTATTTGTTATTTCAATATTATTATTTATTAATCCTAATTGTATTGTACTTTTTTGCTCTCTTGGGTCTACTAATGCCATTACATCTATCCAATAACATCTTGTTTTATTTGTATAATTATAAATTATTGTTTTGTATTGGTGTGTAGGTCTTATTGATTCTAAATTTGAATTTACAGGTGTCTCAGTTCTAGATCTTAATAATAATCTTGTCTAGACATTCCTCTACTTGTACTAGGTCTTGGTTCTTCAAAACTAAAACTTCTTCTTATATTAGGTTGATTTATATTAATATTTAATGTTGGTGTACTTATTCTTAATGTTCTTTGTCCTATATTGTCGTTGGTTATCAATCTTTTTGAATTATTTTCATTTTCATAATATCCTATTACATTATCTAATTTTAATCTTAATTGTTCAGGTATTGTTATTTTAGTTGGATCTAACTCTATTTCTTGTAATACAGACATAAAATGTTTGTCAATTGTTAATTTACCTTTATTTCTTTTATAAATTTTATGCTCATTTGTAAATACTAATTCTAGCATAGCAGTTATACTGTTAGTATCAGTCAAACCCTTGTAACAACATAAAGCCAGCTGGTTGTCATTATGGTATCAAAGCAGAAGGACAAAATTATGTTAAGAGGAAGATAATTTAAACTTCTTAATTCCTAAAATTTATTGTTATTTAACTCAGTTGCCTGCTTACCTGCTTTCCTTTACTGTTTATCTTTGATTTTGAATATTGTTGGCTAATATTGGGTAAATAATTACTGTTATTGGTATTATTCTGATATTAGTTAGTTTAATATTAATATTAGTTGGAAAGAAGAATAATAAATAATAATGTTAACTTTATTTTTTCAAAGATTATATGCATGTCATTATTTGTATGATAATCTACAAATAGATAACAAAGGTTTAAAAACAATTAGTTTATGAAGCTATTAGAGATGAAACAATAATATATTTAAGGAGACTAGAAGTAGATAGAAATCATATAGAGTACTGTTATTGTCTATATTTAAGCATTGCATTATAGAAGCATTAGAAAAATTCTTCATAATGAATATTATAAAAACAATGAAATCAAAAATGTATGAAGTAGAGCAAAATAAAATCCCAGAAGGATCTTATATATCAGTAGAAAATTTATCATGTATTTTAATACCTTTTTTATTAGGAGGACAAGGAGATAATATAAGTAATCAAGCTAATTAGACAATATGTTTTGATGATGAAACAATTTGGTTGTTATATAAATAAAAATATAAAAGATTTAGAATATCTTTTTAATGAAAACCAGATAAAAATATGCTACTTGAAGAAGTACACATTTTGTTAGAAAAAGAAAATCCTAGAGAAAAGATGAAAAGACTTAAGAAATATGCAAAACCTTTAGAACAAAAAGTATATGAAATAAAGAAAGAATGTAATAAAAAATTAGATGAGATAAAATATTGATACAGAAAGATTAAGAACTGAACAAAGTATGATAAGTCATAATATTTATAGAATAATAAAATATTTAGGAATAAACCCTCATAATAAATTAGAAGATGAATGGTCACAAATAAATATGATGAGAATAGTTGAAGATGAAGAAAATATAAATGAAGAAAAAATAAGAAAACAAGATATGCAAGAAAATATAAGACAAACAAGAATAGAAACAGAAAGAATAAAAAAAGGACAAGAGATAATAAATAATAATTTATGGTTTATACATGCACAAATAGAAAAGATAGAACTACAAATATTTGATAAAGAAAATGAAACAAATTATGCAAAGAAAAAAGATAAAGAAATAAAACAAAGACTAGAAGAAGAAATAGAAAGAGAATTAAGAGGAGAAAATGAAATAGATGAAGAAGAATTTGAAAATGCAAATAGAGCTGCAGAAATTATGTTAGGAAACTATAATTAAAAACTTAGAAAGAAAAATAAACCAAAACCTCAAAATAATGCAAAAATAAATATGGCACAAATAATAAATGATATAGAAACTGAATTAGATAGCCAATCTGAAGAATTAGAAACAGAATTCCAAAAATTATTACAAAATGAAGAAATAGAAGAAAGAGAAGAATTAGAAAAAAATAAAACAAGAATATAAACATCTCATAAATAATAATTTTGAAGAAGGATTTGTAAATATGCAAAATTCACAACTAGTAATTCATGATCAACAATCATATGGAATACCTTAAAATTTTGTAGCACCAAATTTAGATGATCCATCCTACAATAATAGAAATGTAGAATCAAGTAGAATATCTGAAGAAAATAGAGATGAAAGAATGATGGAACCAGATGAAAGAGAACAATATTATGAAACAGATTTTATAAATCAAAATAAGAAAGAATGTAATAATATACCCTTTATTGCTACATTTAACATACCAAAAAATAATGAATTTACACCCACACCATTAGCACAATATGAAAGTAACACAAATATCAAATTCAAGAGTATGGTTAAATTTAGATTGTAAGTTAAATAATATTCAAGTAATAGAAGAATGGGCAAAAGCAACATTAATAGCATTAATAGAAAAAATGTAGATGTAAATACTGAAAATATATTAATAGAAGCACACATTTTTAGGAAATGTAAAGAATGGTGGTATAAAAAACCTCATGAATATAGAGAAAGATTCAGAAGATTAGATAAAAGTTAAAATAGTAAAAGAGAATATTATGCTATGTTAATAGAAAAAATATATAAAATTATTATTAAATGAATTTGGAAGAATAAGTAGAGATATACATGAGATAAGTAAACAAAAAGAAGCAATAAAAATATTACATGAAATAGAATTATGTTCATTAGAACCAGAATACTTAAATGCTTTTATATGTGAATAAAAAAATATTATTATAAAGCTGGATTAGAAGATTTAAGAGAAGAAGAGTTTATTTTTAGAGATAGGAAATTACCAAAATTAATATCAGATACAATATTATAAGATTATTATGATACTTACAAAGTAATTTCAGAAGGAGATGAAATAATAGATGATATAACACAAGGTCCAATAAATGTGTTAAATAAAATAGATACTATGGGAAGAAGAGAATTATTTTTAAGAAAATAGATAGCTGATAAATGTAGAACTGCTTGGGAGAAATATGAAATATTATAAAACAAACAAAACAATATTAAGATGTGGAGAAATAATGAAAGAACATAAATGGGGATGTAAACCAGAAACATATGGAAGAAAAAAGAAGAAAAAGAAAATTAAAAAAAAATTCAAAAAATATCCTAAAGAAAAATATTATAAGAAACATAGTAAATATAAACCAAGAAAATTCTTTAAGAAGAGAAAAAGAAAAAATATAAATTATAATAAAAAACCTAAAAAATGTAAATGTTATAATTGTGAAGAATTAGGACATATATCACCTAATTGCCCAAGTAAAAAAGATAAGAAATTATAAAAATAATGAAAGAAGCATATAAAGAAAATTTACAACCAATAGGATATGATGAAGAATTATTTGAGATAGAAAATAAATTAAATAATTCAGAAATAGAATTTATAAATTAAAAATTATTAGTGAAAGTGAATCTGAAAGTAATGAATCTGAAGAAGAAAAAATAGGTGATATGTATATGATGAATGAATTTGAAAGTAGTAATCAAAATGAATATGATGATTATGAAGAAGTTGTAAGTGTAGAAGAAGGAATAGTTCAAAAAAAAATGACTTTTAATCAAAACAATATAAAAAAAAAGAGATTCAAAATTAAACTTGAAACCTGAATAATTAAAAGATGAAAGTTCTATGAATAAAGTTGAAAAACTTGTGAAGTCTAAAAAACAAGAAAAATATGCATGTGTAGTATTAAAAAGAAACACCCTATAGAATTAACATTAACAGAAGGAGTATTAAGAATACCATTAATAAGTAAAGTTTTAATAGATACTGAAATTAATAAATTATCATTAAAAGATGAAAGTAAGAGAACAGAAATATATTGCTGGAGTACAATTATTAGTAAAAGCTTATTTTAAGAAGGAAGAAATTCACCAATAGAATTATTAATAAATGATAGAAGAATAATTAGTAGTGTTGAAGATAGTATTTTAGGAATATTAACTGAAAACTTGATATATCAAAAACTAAAATTTATAGTAAGTACTAATTTTTGTATTTCAAGAGCTGATGAAAATATGAATAAAACCTTATTAATATATCATAAATTAGAAAGAATAAAATTATTATCAGGATCAAAAATAATAAGTATAACTGCTATGATAGGATTGGTATTTACAAATGAGCATAAAATTTATAAAAGAAATAAAGGTAAATTAACAATTGACAAACATTTTATGCCTGTATTACAAGAAATAGAATTAGACCCAATCAGAATAACAATACCTGAAAAATTAAGATTAGAATTAGATAATACAATAGGATATTATGAAAATGAAAATAATTCAAGAAGATTGATAACCAACAACAATATAAGACAAAGAACATTAAGAATAAGTACACCAACATTAAACATTAATATAAATCAACCTAATATACAGAAGTTTTAGTTTTGAAGAACCAAGACCCGGTACAAGTAGAGGAATGTTTAGACAAGAAATATTATTATTAAGATCTAGAACTGAGACACCTATAAGTTCAAATTTAGAATCAATAAGACCTATAACACTAATACAAAACAATAATTTTATAGCTATACAAATAAAAACAAGATGCTAATTAGATAGATGTAATGGCATTAGTAGAGATAAGAGAGCAAAAAAGTACAATACAATTAGGATTAACAAATAATAATCTTGAAATAACAAATGAAGGAGATAGAACAATATCTATAATAAGATAAATCAAAGAGATGTGTTAACTGTAAAATTTTGGGTAATAAAAGATAATAATAATCAATGTAAAATAATCTTAGGAATAGATTTCTTAGAACAAGTAAAACCATGGAGAATACAACAAGATAGGATTATGATAAATATTAATCATCAAATAATAGTTATTCAAAAGATAAAATTGATATGACAAAATTATATTACATATTGGTAAAATTTAATTATCAAAATTATAGATCTAGAAAATATCATGCTTTAGTTGATACATGAGCAAATATTTCAATAGCAAAAGCAAATGTATTACCAGATGAATTATGGAAAAGAAAAATAAAATATTAAGAATGCAAAGAGTAGGACAAGAAATTATTGTATTGAATTAGAAGCAAAAGAAATTATGATACAAATAGGAGCAATATGAATTAAAAATAAAGAAATTAAATCAATATAATGAGATTCATGTGATGTAATATTAGGAATAGATTTTATTGAACAATATTATCCTTTACACATGTTTAAAAAAAGCAATAATATTAACAACACCTTGTAAACATCAAGCAGGAGAGTAAGAGTAACTAAACCTTAGTAGTAGAATAGAGTAGAACAAGATGAAAAATTTCAAAGAAAACAAAAGATTATGAAGTACATTTTTACCAAATAAAAAACCTTTGTATAATAATGAAGTTATAAATTCAATAAAAATATTAAATACTGCAAAAGAAATTAAAACAATTGAACAAGATTATTAAAAAATTATAGTGATAATCCTTTAATTTATTGGGAAAAATCTAAACCTTTAGCAAAGAAAGAATTAAGAGATTATAGTGAAGAAATAAACTATAAACCTTATCCATGGACAGAAAATGATAAAAAAAGAATTCATAATGCATATTAATGAAATGAAACAATATAATTTAATAAGAGAAAGTAGATATGAATATTCATTACCTGCAATAATTGTAGTAAAACATAGTAAAGAAAAGAGAGGAAAGTCAAGATTAGTTATAAACTATAAAAAATTAAATGAATTAGCAATAAGAATAGATACCCAATTCCAAAAATAGATTTATTATTTAATTTAATAAGAGAAAAAAATATTTTCAGCAAATTTGATTGCAAATCTAGATTTTTTCAAATAAAATTAGAAGAAGAAAGTAAGAAATATACTGCTTTTAGTACATCTGAAGGATTGTATGAATGGAATGTATTACCTATGGGATTCCATAATAGTCCTAGTATATTTCAGGAATATGTAACAAAAATTATTATTGCCAATAAAAGATTTTGCTGTCATATATATAGATGATATTCTAATATTCTCAAAAAATAAAGAAGAACATGAAAAATATTTAGAACAATTTATAGATCTGATAGAAGAAAAAGGATTAAAATATATCACCTAAAAAAGCTGAATTAAGAAAAAGCAAGAATAGAATTTTTAGGACAATACATAACTAATAATGGAATAGAATTACAAGAATATATTAGTAAGAAAATATTGGAATTTGGAGAAATTAAAATAAAAAGAACTTCAATCATTTTTAGGAATAGTAAATCAAGCCAGAAATTATATTCCAAACTTATCAAAACTAACTACAAAAGTAAGTAAATTAGCTGGAGAAAAGACAATATGGATATGGGATAAAGAAAAAGAAAAAATAGTAAATCAGATAAAAGCTTTATGTCAAAATTCTACTTAAATTAACTATTCCAATAAATAATGATGTAATATGGATAAATATATACAGATGCTAGTGAAAATTATTAGGGAGCAGCTTTATATCACATCAATGAAAAAGAAGAAGAAGTAATTACTAGATATGCAAGTGAAAAATTTAATTATTCTCAGACTAAATATCATTCTAATTGAAAAGAATTTTTAGCAATAGTAAAAGCTTGTACAAAAAGTTTGAATTATTTATTATTAATACCAAATTTATTATAAGAACTGATAATACTCAAGTAAAGCATTGGTTAAAAAAAGGAATAAAGACAACTCAGTTATGTTAATAAAATGTTGATTAAATGGCAATCAGATATGTCATATTATGATTATGAGATTGAATACATTAAAGGAAAAAAATAATCTTGTTATTGATTATCTGTCCAGATGGAGCCAAATAGAAGAGAGACAAAATGATGACAAGTAGTAATGGTGGTGGTTCACCTACAGGACCAATAATGACCCCACTAGACCAAGTAATTATGAAGGTAAATATTCTGGAGATGAATATGATCCTTTTTGCTGGACAAGTAAATGGAAATATGCAATCATTATCTGAATCAGTATCTCATCTCAGAGATGAGGTGAATATTTTGACATGTAAAATGGGAGGACTTAGAGAAATCTAAGGGGTCCCTACCCATCCCCTGAAAGACAAGTAAAACAAGTAATTGAGTCATCTACTCAAACACCTGAGTCATTATTCCAGCTTTTATAGTTCAGAAAAAGCCAGTCCAATAATTCCTTTTTCTAAGATAGTGAAAAAGAAGCTCAAAAGTCTAAACCCAAATAGTGACAAGAACACCTCAAAATAGTGCATCCACTTCTACCTCTTCTAGGAGAAGAAGTCTAAGCCTAGAATTCACCATCCTTTAAGACCTTAGACCGGTTAGTATAATTATTTAAAACTCCTCTTAATAAGACCAACCATTTTGCCCTTCCTAATACCAGTAATATTAAATATGTTTCTCATTATTCCTTCAACAAAGTTATTGTTTATCCAAACACTAACCCTGATCTTAAAAAACCTTGTATAGTTATGGCCTTATCACTCTATATATATCCTTCTAATGATATGTGAGAAATATCTAAACTTCCTGAATCATCAAGGAAGCTGCCAAAACATTATTTTGAAATAGTAACTCAATATCAAGTCTTTATCAGGTGTTACTCTACTATAGCGAAAATAACTCCTGACAAATTCTATCCTCCAATTAATCTATTTAATTTGGGACAACAAGAGACCATTTGAATATGAACAAGAAGAAAAAGGAGATATTATGAGTGATGAAGATCTCAGATATAAGATATCCACATCAGAGCCAGGAAGTACATATAATTTTCTAGGAGCTCAACAGGACAACTACAGCAGAAGAAAAAACGTGGACATACTTTATTGGGACCAACAACATGTATTTTTTCAGTAGGAAAAAATAGTAGAAATTCAAGGAGCTTCAATAATTAGTACCAAAGACTAAGAA
>NW_026557412.1:0-22547 GCF_029017545.1 Prosopis cineraria | reverse complement strand
GGGCCCAACTCTGAGCCCTTTACATAAGGATTGGGTCTCAAAAAAGAGTCTGAAAATGGATAATTGAACTTAAGGGTTGTGCCCTTAGGACTAAGTCGCCTGTATTCCCATTATAGATGAGATGAGATTGATCATTGGCAGGAGCACACCCACATGCACAGAGAACTTCTTCCCTTGTTTGTGTTTATATGGGTTTAATATACTACAAGTTCACTACCCCTAGATGAAATATTTACACACATGCACATTGTAACATCCCAATTTAAATTTTAATAGTTAATTTGGTTTAATAGAAATTTTGAAAAAAAAATATTAGAGGTAAGCAAATTAGAAAGAAGATGATTGTTAAATCTAATCAGGATATAATTCTAAATTAAAATTTAAAAAAATAATAATTAATTAATTAATTAAAAAATATTAAATTATTATTATTATTATTAAAAAAAAGAAAATGTATAAAGAAAGAAAGAAGAAGAAGAGAGAAGAAGAAAGAGAAATTGTGCTTTCGGTGCTCTCCCACGGCAATCATGACACATGTATATATAATAATAAAAAAAAAGAGAGAGAGAGAGGAAGGAGGAAACAAAAAAAAACATGTAGGACCCGCAGTATTTTTTTTTAAAAAAACCACCCTCTTCCTTCGTTTCTTCATTTCATCCTTGTAGCGAGTGAAGGCAGAGAGCGAGCGAGAGAGAGCTAGCGACATTGATGGAGAGGTTGATTGATTTAGAAGGTGAAGTTCCATAATAGGATACTTCGTATGAGATTTTAAGTATTCTAAAAATAGGTAAGTGTTCTAAACATTTTTCTTAGTCATATTTTTTTTTGGTTTCTGTTTGTGGTGGTAGAAATTTAGGATTTGGAAGAGGGATGAATTTATGTTGAATAAATATGGTTTTGAGGTTGTTAGTAGTGTAATAAATATTTAGAGTATTATTTGTTGATAGAATTGGAATTTGACGCATTTGAGTTTATCCCTAGATTTTTATGGGTAGATTTTGTTTTATGTTAATAAATCTGAAATGTAAATTGATTGTTGATATTTAGATGATTATTTGAGATGAGAAATAAATTATTATGGCTATAGAATAATGATTCTAGGCTTGAAATCAAGTTTGCAATTTTTGAGTATTTTTATGTGCGAATTTTTGGAATAAAAAGAGAAATTTTGATATTAGAAAAATATTTGAATGAAATTATTGTGAAGGAGATTATTGAACCAAGTAGATAGGTTCAAATACATGAAATTAAATTTTAGAATTCAAGAGACTAAGACTAATTTTTTAAAATAAATAAATAAAAATAAATAAAAAAATAAAATAAAATAAATACTTAGGTGTTAGAGTATGAGTGAAAATTGTGTTAATAATATTATTGACACATTGGGATATGATCAATTGTAGATTAATTTTCTTTTGACACCATTCAAGCTTTGGAAAGCTTTGGAAGTGTTGTAACTTGAGGGGTAACCTTTGACCTCTCAAAGGTTGAGGTAACCGCGAAAAATCTATTTTATACATTTGTATATTAATTAATTATGTTGGTGAAACAAAAGAATATATATATATATAAATTTGAAATAATTGTTTGTAATGCATGTGGCTTTGTTGAGACCTTATAATTTGTGACCAAGTTAAGTAATGAGATTGATGTTGATGATGATGTACACAATCTTGACTATAAATTATGAATTATACATATGAGTTTTTAAAATGTATTTTTTTATTGGTATGATCATATGGCGGGAGTTCACCTTAGTGAAGGAGTTAGCGATTACACAAAATCCATATGGTACTTGGCTATTAACCAATAATCCTAAGGGTTATAGCCGCTACTTACCTTATAAAGTACTGTAGCATTGTTCCTATTAAGGGACTTGACCCTACTGGCCTACCTGGAGTTTTGGGTAGAGCTAGTTTTGGGTATGACACCCCATGGTGTGTGATTTGGGGGAAATCATGTTCATAAGTGAGTAAGGTAACCCTGACCCGGTAGCCCCTCATGATATGATTAAGGCTTTGGGTAGTCTCACCACATGAATGATCCCTTCCAGTTGTTGGCCCACGGATTTCATGTCAGAGGAAATAAGGGGGGATATAAGGAAGAGATTGATTATGCATATTATTATTATCATGCCATTTGAGTGATTGAAGGCTATGTTGAGAATATGATTATAATTGTAGAAATGAAAACATGTAGTAATTATGCGAATAATGTATATGTGGCTAGTTGTGCAAATTTTATACTTGACTTCATTCTTGAAATTATTCACATGAGTTAAATGTTAATGTGATTAATATGTTATTAATGTGATTGTTTGAATGGTCACCTTGATAAATTTATTGGTCACTGCATTCATGATTAATTATCATGCATTTGTATAACTTAGATATACCTTGATTACTGAGTGGTTGTACTCACCCTCTTTTTTAACATATTACAAGAGCTAGCTCGTCTGAGAAGAATAGAGGAAAGGAGCATTAGGCCAAGTGATAATAATCATTTCCGTAGGCCTCTCTCCTTTTATTTGATATGTGTATTTAGTTTATGATATTGCCATCTAGGATAATATATTCTTGATCCACTTGCATTATGGTTTTTGTGTTGGGAAAAATGTATTTTGGGCCCTGGGAAATGTGGTTTGATGCTTGTGCTATAATTACGGGCCAAAATATTTGTGCAGGTAAAAATAGTTATTATCATGCTTCCGCATATGTTTAATTAAATGATATGAGTTCTTAAAATATTTTAAAGACTTGCGATCCCTTTGTATTAAATAGTTTGTAAAAAAAACAATACATGTTAAGAATTCATTTAGGTTAATCTCGTAATGAATAATCCATTTGGGTTAGTTCTTGATTAACCATGATTAGTGTAATGATTAAGTCTTAATTTAGGACGCCCTTTTACACACATAATGTTCCCTCTTATTTTACTTATAAAGTAAAAAAAAAGTTTTTTGTTCTCTTAATCAGTTATGTTATTAAATTTTTATTATAATTTTTATTATAATTTATTAAATATTGGTGAGAGAAATATGTTATTAAAGCATATGTATTTAATTTTTAAATAAAATTAGTGAATTTTTAATTTTTTTATTTTAATGAAACATGTTAAAAGTGATTTATAAGTAAGACTAAAATTATATACTCTTATTAATTACAGTGTTATATGTACTCTTATTAATATATTTTAAGTAAGAATAAACCATACATTTGATTACTTTATTAAAATATTTTCATTTTTAAAATTATCACTTCAATGGTAATAATTTAGGAAGCCTTTGTAGTTAGATTACTTGAATTAGACTTGAGAGTTATTTGTTCATCAAATATATTGAAAGTAACTTAGAAATTAGGACTTGTGAATGTTTTAACAAATTGTTATTGTTAATAATATTAACACATAACTATCATTAGTTTTAAAAATTTTATTTTATTTTTTAAAAAAGTAATTTTAAATAATATAAAAATCAAATTAACAATATATATGTGTACGTTGGGGGGTGGGGGGGGGGTTCCCGTCCCTGATCGTTGCCAAGCAAAACCGAACAAGAAAAGGAACTTGTTCTGTGAAATGAAATTTATTTACTCTGGTTTTTTTCAAACAGTAGTGGTTAGTTTTTACTTTCCTCAGCTGTCAACCATAGTGGGTGTATTTGGGGTCATCAAATCAAAACTATACCAAATGTAATTTTCGAAGTTGTTCTGGTTTGTTCCTGACCTTTATTGAACATATGGCACCTTTTGACTTCTTTAGTTCTATCCTTTTATTGCATGGATTTCAAGAATGTGATTTCCTTTGGATTGCTAGTGCACGTTGTTCTTGGCAAGCAAAAGAGAGAACTTCTTTTGTGAAATCAAATTTTGCAAGAGAGAAGAAAGAGGAAAAAACCGAAGACGAGTGAAGCTGCCACTGCCATGCTGTGTTTCAGGGGAAAAAACATAGAGCAATACAGGAGAAGATGGTGGGAGCCGTTTCGTCGGATGATGACGCTAATTTTGTATAGAGAAACATATTAAATTAATTTATGTTTTCTTTTTAAATTTTTGTTTTAAAAAACAGTAACGTAGACGGTGAAAGAATGGATTAGTGGTGGTGGAACGAAGATTATGGAACTCGTCGCAGCTGGACTGAGCTAGCTCGGTCAATTCGCTGGGGTCGGGGATGGACCCCATACTGGGTGAACTGTAGTCATTTTGCGTGTTTTCAAGTGAGGGTAATATGGTCATTTCAGTGAGGAATATAATTACAAATGAGGCCCGTAGAATATCAGATTTAATTGGGCCTTGGGTGTGAATTTGTCATTTCTGAGGGCCTTGCCTGTGATTCTCCCGATAATATAACCTTGGCACCGGGCTTTGGGGAGTGGGACTCGCGAGAAATCTCGCAGGTGCAGCAGCAGCATAGCGAATGAATGAAAGATAAGTATTGTGTTAGTCAATAATCGATGGTCACGAGGGTTTCAGGCTTTGGCAACGCCATAGCTCCAAATCCCTTCACAATATTCTTCTTCTTTGCTAATTGCTAGTGATGAAGGACATGGAATCTACTAAATGGCTCCAACCATCAATCGCCATCTTCCTCTCATTCTTGATCGCCACTCGTGCTTACAAAAGAAAGTCTCTCAGCCTTTCTGGGGCGATTTCGGGTTTCGTCGTTATGGCCATTCACATTTCCATTGGATACAGGTCCTTCTTCACTTCTTTTACTTTTTTATGTGGCTTTTTGCTTTTTTGGGTTTCATCTGGCGTAGATTTAACGTCTTCTTTTTCGTTCTTTCTTTCTTTCTTTTTTCTTTTTGGAAAAAGATTTGGGGCTATGCTGCTTGTGTTCTTTTTCACTTCGTCTAAGCTCACGAAGATGGGAGAAGATAAGAAGCGAAAAGTTGACCCTGAATTCAAAGAAGGCGGACAAAGGAATTGGTGTGTTGTTCTCTGTCTTCTCTCTCTCGGTTCAGTGTTAATGTGTTAATTGGTAGTGTTGCTGTATTGTTCTTGCTTAAGTTCAACTGCATTACTTTTACATCTCTCACAAGCAATGGCTTATTACAAAAACTGAGATATGTTTTTTTGTGAAAAATTGAGAAAAGATCTTTTACTCTCTTGTACTAAATCGTTTACTAGGGGTTCTTTGAAAAAAATAAATAACGATATTCATTTATTAGGGGCGGCCTATAGGAAGATGTGAATAGGGAGAATAGTTGCCTTCAAAACAAATGTCATGTGGGTCAGGGGAATTTATTCTCTTGGTCTCACGGGGTTGTTAAACCTTAAACTCAGTTGCTACTTGCTGGCCTAATTTATTAGGAGAAGCCATATTTTTCCTTGACCTAAATTTTAACTTCAAAACTGGTACAGGAACTTCGAAATGCACCCAAAAAAAAAAAAAAAAGGCAACAGAAAGAAAATCATAATCTTTGGACATAAATCAAAATGTTAATTTACTTTTAAAATTAACAAATCGAAACTGCTTCCTTCAATAATTTTCACATAATACTGCTGAGAATAGTGAAAATGAAAATAAAACACATGGCCTACTGCATTTGATGTTATTCTTGTCTTAAGTTCAAGCAGTACCTTTGTTACATTTTAAAATTCATTTAAAGAGTAAATCATAGTTCTAGGGTGTAAAATGTAGTTTCCCCTAACGAATGGCTTTCAACCAAATACTACCACAACCACAACAATAACAAACTTTATACCATTAGGTAGGGTTGATCATAGGGATTGTACGACGTTATTGTACTCTATTATTTACTAAGTTTTTAGGAAAGTTGTTAATTGATAAATCATAGTCAACAACTTCCATAAATGTTTTCTTTAACCTTCTTCTATTCAAAATTATTCATTTTACTTTCCTCATTGGTGCCTCTTACAGTCTTCTTTATATATGTTTAAATCATCTCAAATGATTTTCAACCATTTTTCCCTCAATAGATGTTATGACTATTTTTTTTTCGTATATGTTCATTTTGAATTTTATTTTTGTGTTTATGCTCACACATTTATTTTAACATTCTCATCTCTACTACTCCAATTTTATGTTGTTGTCTTGTTAAAGCCTAGCATTCACTATCATATAACATAAGTGATCTTATAGCAGTTTAATAAAACTTCCCTTCAAATTTATTAGGTACCTTGCAATCACAAGTAATTTCTTTAGCCTTTTTTCAATTAAATCACCTAGCTTGTATTCTATGTGCAACATCCCCATCAACTAACCCATTAGGTTAAATAATAACTTCTAAATATCTAAACATTTTCACTTAAAGTGTAATCTAATTTTTCAATTTCATTTTCAAATTATTGCTGACCGACCATTTATCAAAATTACAATAAAATATTCTTTCTTGTTCCTACTAAGATGGAAACTTTTTGACTTCAATATTCTTCTCCATAATTTAACTTTATAGTTAAGCTATTCTCTTATTTCCACAATAAAAAACTATATCATTCGCAAAAAGTATGCATTCGGGGATTTTCTCTTGGTTATACTTAGTCAAAATATTTAAGATTAGGTCAAACAAATAAGGATTCAAAGATGATTTCTGACGTAGTTCAATCCTTATAGGTAAGTCCTTTATTTCATTATCTGACATTTTTATACTAGTTGTTACCCTTTTACACATATTTTGTATAGCTTTAATATAGGCAACTTGGACTCCAATCTTTTCCAAGGGTTAGCAAAGTATTTTTTTTTTTTGTTTTTTGGTACGTGATCATAAACTTTTTTCAAATCAATGAAAACTATATGTAAATTTTTACCTTTGCATTGATACTTTTCTATTAATTCCCTTAGTAGATAAATAGCTTTTGCAGTCACCATACTTGGCATGAAGCCAAATTAATTCTCAGAAATGCTAGTCTCCAATCTTAACATATGCTCAATCATTCTTTCCTACAATTTCATGATATGACTCATAAGTTTACTCTTTTTGTAATTAGTACAATTTTAAATATCTTGTTTATTTTTGTAAATGGGAATTAAGGTGCTTTTCCTCCAATTATTAGGCATTTTCTTGGACTGTAAGATCTCATTAAATAACTTAGCTAGCCACTGTACCTTTTCTTTACCTAAATATTTTCATTCCTCAATAGAGATACAATTAGGCTCATTAGCTCTATCATTTTTCATTTTCTTTAGAGCTTCCTTTATGTCATTATTGCATATCTTTTGATAAAATGATAATTGTTGTTTTCTTTTATGAGTTATTAAATCCTATAAGTTACTAGATGAACCCCCTTCATCATTAAAAAGTTTGAAAAATTAAGTCTCATCTGTCTTTAATATCACCATCTATGACCAAAACTTTTCCCTCTTCATTTTTTATGCACCTTGTTTGTTCCAAATCTCTTAATTTTCTTTCATACTCTTAGCAATTTTATAAATTTTTTATTTTCCATCCTTTGTCCTAAAACCATTGTAAAACTCTTAAAATAGTTTAGAATGAGTTTCGCTCATAGCTTTTTTAGTTTCTTTCTTAGCCATACAATGCTTTTTCCAATTTTGATCATTATTGTACAAATGGATGACTTTAAAACACCCATTCTTATTTTTGACTTTTTACTGTACATTATCATTCCATTATTAAGATTCCTTATCTATTAGACCAAAATATTTTGATTCTTTCAAAACTTCTTTAACAATCTTTCTTACCTTCTTAGTCATATCCTTCCCCAAAATGCTAGTATTTCCTTGGGACTCCTAGATTTGTTCGACTAAAAGATTTCGCTTGAAAATTTCCCTCTCACCTTTTTATTACCACCATCTAATTTTTAGAATTATCACTTGTTAGTGTTTTTGATTTTTACTCGTGATATGCACATCAAGGACAATGACCTTGTGTTGTGTTGTTACGCCATCCTCAGGAATCCCCTTACAATTTTTATAGAGTGTTCTATTCATGTTCCTTACTAAAAGGAAATTAATTTGTAACCTTAAGGCTCCATTTTTGTAAGTGATAAGATGTTTGTCCCTCTTCTTTAAACAAGTGTTAACAATTTTGAAATCATATGCGAATGAGAAATCAAGAATAGATTGTCCTTCATGGTTTAGCTCCTCAAAACCAAAACCTCCATGCACCCTTGTATAGTTATTTGCTTCCCTTCTAACATGACCATTAAAGTCTTCTCCAATAAAGACCTTTTTATTTTGTGGTATGCATTGAATTAACCCCTCCAAGTCTTCCCAAAACAATTTCTTAAGATTGGCTTTTGTCTCGGGTTGAGGTGCATGTGTGCTAATAATATTAATAGTCTCATATCCAACTACAATTTTTAAGGGAATAATTTTGTTCCCAATTTTGTTAACTTCTACCATGTTTTTCTTCTATTTTTTATCAACAATGATACCCACCTCATTCTATGTGCTTACTTTCCTTGTATATTAAAGTTTGAAACCTTAAACATCCTTAGCTTGTTTACTAGGCCATTTAGTTTCTTGTAGACACAAAACATTAATTTTTTTATGAATCATAACTCTTACCACCTTCAAAGATTTACAATTCAAGGTCTCAACATTCCAAGTATTGAACCTAATCTTACTCATATGGATTAACTTCTTTAGCCGCTCTTGTTCGGAATAACATGATAGCCTTTGCTCATTTAACACTATATTAGAGGGCCAATGCAATGGCTTTAACTCATGTTACTGCATTCAAGCCATGCAACATGTTACTTACTGGCAATGACCTAGTATTGGCACGAAAGCATCTATTGTTCATGTCTATGTGAGATTCAACAAAGTTTTACGTTAGCTATTGAAGGCCTAACACAACTTTCCTCTTTTACTGAGTTTAGGACCGGCTATAATCATAAATGGAGTTAATGGCTTTCAACCAAATAATCAGCTTATTTAGTTAAACAAGCTAAGTTTGAGACTTTTGATCCCTGGGTCACAGTGCTCACTATTGATGGCCATTTGAATAAATTAAAAATCATACATGAAGTACACATACAAATATATAAAACTGAAACAAAATCAAATGAAGTCTATTTCAATGGAAGCTGAAAACTTTGAGACATAGAAGCAAGAGCTGGACTAGGCAATAAAAAAGATGAGAATGTGAAAAGTACAGACAATTGATCCGGCTGAGGACATTTGGAATTTGCTTAATGCTTTCAAGGGGACTCAATGGCATTCCATGTGCTGAGAGGCCAAGTTGGAGCAAAATGGTCAAGGAATGACAGAGAGTACAGGTTTTTTTCTCACAAGATCTTTCGACAACACGTACCAAAAGCCACATTTCCTTATTAAATCATTATCCCTTTGGCTGTGGCAGGAAGAAACGATAGCCAATGAGAAAATTTGCCATTCCTTGCTGTGGTGGACGCCATATCTGCCATTTTTATAGTGTATATAGCAGGCACCAAAGTAGAGCTGGAGGGATGTCTCCCTGTCTTCAAGGGTTTATTGCATATGGGCTTCTGGTTACATCTTTCCACACTGTGGTCGTGACAGCAAACATTGACAACACAAATGAGATAGTTCTTAATTTTTTAGGAGTTTAATTTATACATGTGCAAAGATACATACAACATATTTACAATTATGTTTGAATTTTTTATTTAAGTTTTGGCTTGAATTTGGGCTTGGTGTTTTTTGAGCGAACAGATTTGAGCGTACTAATGGGTGGCTCAACTTGATTACATAAAATTTGTTTTGGGCCTTGTGGTTTTGCAGGAAATCTCTTTAACCACTTTTATTTACTTTTTAAATTTATGGTATTTGAAATTCATAAAAGGAATTCATTCTATATATTGTGGTCACTGCTACTTTCACAAACGTAAAAATATACAGAAGTAAATTATAGTTGGTGCTACTATTTATTTACTATCTGACCGAGCTCAAGAACCCTGTAGCCTGCAACTAACTCCATGCATATCTGCTATCAAATACAAGGCGTATGACGCTACTCCCTGACAATTTTCTTCTGCTTCTGTTTTTCAGGATACAAGTTATATCAAATAGTGGCATTGCCACAGTTTTGGTCATAATTGTATGGAAATTGACAGAAGGGCAAGATAAATGCTTAAATTCTAGAGACTCTGCTCTGATCACCTCTCTTATTGGTGGCATCATAGGCCATTATTCCTGCTGCAATGGAGACACTTGGTCTTCTGAGCTTGGAATTCTAAGTAAGGATCAACCTCGCCTAATCACAACCTTTAAGGTGTAGAATCTCTTGGCTGCAACTGTACATGCATTAATTTCTCTATATACTTTTATTTGGCTTCTTGTTTAATTTTAATACAAATGCATGATTATTAGCCTGTTCGGAGAGGTACAAATGGTGGTGTGACAAAAGCAGGACTTCTAGCAGCTGCAGCTGCAGGGATTGTCATTGGACTGTCGTTCGTTCTTCTGGGACTTCTAACAGTCAGATGTGATTCTGATGTGGCCCTTAAGCAACTACTGGTCATACCTATCTCCTCCCTGGCAGGCCTTGGTGGAAGTGTAATTGACTCCCTATTGGGTGCAACATTGCAATTCAGTGGATTCTGCACTGTTCGCAATAAGGTAAAATTAGTTTTGTCCGGAGCAAGTTAGCTTAGAGCACTCGTCCTATCTTCGGTTAGATGTTATAGATTTGTTATGTGAAAAATTTTCTACTTCATTCGCAGGTTGTTGGAAAGCGAGGACCAACAGTTAAAAAGATCTCTGGTCTCAGTATTCTTGACAATAATGCGGTGAACCTTGTCTCCATACTGTTGACCTCAATTTTAACTTCGATTGTTTGTTTGTACACCTTCTGAACTCATTGGTACGTATTGGGCTAGTATTCAATCATATATCTGGCAAGTAGTTGTTTATAACAAATCCCAAAATTCATGTGCTTCCCCGCTTTAATTTTGTTGTTGGCCCTCTCAATCCTAAGATGGATTGAAAGTAGGAACCTTGCACTTGAAAGGTTGTTTTAGTTTTGAAATTATGTTGATCTCATCCTGATGAGTTTGACTGCGAAGACTAAAGTACTCATTTGACACTTTTTCACAGTTTCTCTTGCCTCAGATAATGTAATGTCTTTTTGATACGCTTATTATCTGCGGCTCCAATGCGGTTTGACTACATTGGATAAGTTTGTAGTTTTGAAACAAATTTATAGTTTGACTATTTTTACCACTTACCCTTTGGTTAGCTTGGTGTGTTAATCAATCATTTAACAAAGTCTTCAACAGATTTCATGGCAAAATTTAAACTATGCAGAAATTATTATTCAGGTTTTGAAGTTAATTATGTCTAACATCTTTAAAAACTATTTTAAAATTTTCGGTCATTCATGCTATATATATTTAATTTAACATTTAAATTATAATTATCTTTCTAATTTTGTCTAATTTTGTTGTTGAGTTGGTACATTATGATGAGTTGGACATTACATGAGCCAAATGGCTATTAGTTTTTTTGCTTATTTAAATTTACCTTGACTGTTTATGTTTTGCTTTATGTTAAATCCTATAAGGTAAGATTTAGATATTTAGCCTTATATGTTTAATGCACTTTTATCCAATTAAATAAAAAGTGGATTTTAAATTAGGAAGAGTGAAAGTTAGGTCCCAAAAGAATAAGTTAATTTTTACAAAATGAATTATAAATGTCAATTTAAATAGTTACACATAAACATTTATGTTATAATCTAATTGTAATATTTATTATTTAAATATTTATATGCAATTAAAACTCTTAAATCTGTAATAATTTGGATTGATATTTTCAATTTATTTTTAAAAAAATTTATTGGAGATTCAACTGTCATTAATTTATTTTTTTGAAATCTAATTGTCATTCTTTCTTTAAATTATTAATAATATTAATAATAAAAATTTGTTATTGAATAAATAATATATAAAAGATTAATTTATCTTAATTTAATTAAAAAAGACCACCTTAGTGTTGTAAGTTAGACGGTAGGATGTTTCATATAGAACCTTAAAGGGAGGGAAAACTATGAAGAAAAATATTTAAAATAATAAAAAATATAAAGTGTTTTTAATATTTCAAGCTATAATTATTACATTTTTTTTAAAAAAATGTCTTTATTAAATAATTATTTTTTATTTATTTTAAATTTAAATATTTTATTATATAAAAATAAATATAAAAAGATAGTATTAATTTAAAAATAAAAAATATTTTATTAAGAGGTGATGTTTGATTAAAAATATTTTATATTTTTAAATTGGAGTAATATATGTCCTGCTTTTTTATTTACTGTAATTGATTTTTAATTTTAAAGAAAAAAGAAAAGAAAAAAGAAAGAACAACGACGTAATATAATGCGGAAAGTCTACGGCAATCCAAACGCAAAAGAGTGAAAGTAGATGACACACGCAATGATGATTTGATGACAGGAAACCATAAAGCGAGGACAAAGCAATAATTACACGAGGAAATTAACTTTCGTAATTATTTGGCAGCAGCAATGACATTAATCATCGAAGACGATGGGAAAACAATAGTAACAGCAATATCACTACTTTTATCTTTTAATATGTTTTAAAAGCTTTTGCTTCAAAAAAAAAATGCTTAAAAGCAATACTAATATATGAATGTTGATTTAGTTGATAAAGATTTAACTTATATTTCCTCCTTTCTTATATATAAAATATTTTTTAAAAATTTATTTTGTCTTTAAATATAAGAGTTGTCAATGATATTTTTAAATAATTAGACAAATTGATCTTTGTCTTGAAAAATAAAATAAATCATTAATTATATATTTTTCTATCACGATCATGATATTAATTATGATAGTATTAGAGGTAAAATTAAAAAATTATTATGTTTTTATATGAGTTTAACTAAATAACAAATCTTTATTGTTATGTGGGATTCAGTTAAAAATATTTTATACATAAGCATAGAGGAAGTAACTTATAAAATTATATATTTAAATTTCACTATCGATATGAAATTTTATTGATAGATGATTTGTAAGTATTGTAAGTGTTTGTTGAATTTAGAAATAATGTCATAACCTTGATGAGCTCCCGCCACTCAAGTTGCTTAATTTTTTTTTTTGATAAAAAGGTATTTAAAAAAAAAAAAAAGAAAAAGCAGCGCCATACATGTACAAATAACAAACAAACCAAAGCTAATCATGAAGGTTAGTTCAATTAGTGTGAGTTCAGTTCACATAGTAATAAAGTTTAAGTTTGAATTTCGCTGCAACACAGAGAGTTTAGGGCTTATATTTATAAGGATTGATGAAACTACTATATGTTTATGAAACTTACTTTTACATTATGATAATTTTTCAAAATCAACTCTCCTAAATTTTTATATAAAAAATGTAAAAATATATTCTCTAGTTTTGATTATGATAAATTTAGAGAAGTTTTTTATTTTTTATTTGTGTTTAATAGGATTAAGTTACCCTAAAAGATTAAAAATAAAATGTTTGAAGGCTTAACTCAACCAATTTCGTGTTTTTCATGGTTGCCTTCCTCAATTTTGAAATTCTCTTATAATTTTCGAAACTCTCTTCTGAAGTTTTCTAAACTTTGTGCATTCAAAATCCTAATTCCAATATAATCTTCAATAGGCGTTTTGATTCCATCTTGATTCTCTCAATCTCTCATATTCAAATGTTTGATTCCAAGACTTGGTTTTAACCAGATTTGTTGAATCCTGATTTTGATAATTATAAAATAAAAAAGTGTTTAGTTTGTAGATGATTATGTGTATTTGAAAACTTAAGAAACTTAGAACTGTAAGTTTAATCTCTAACTCTTATCCTAACTATATCCTTTCATTCTCATCTTTTTCTCATAGAAGCCTTGCGATAAGTATTTGATTTATCTCAGTTCATTTTGAACAAGATCATTTTGTGCTTGAAAAACATTAAAATTTTAATGCTGAGTGTTTTTTTATTCAGACCAGCATGTATTGGTTCATACTAGTATCAAGGGTCTTATACGCCTATCTCCAAGGTCATATTACAATGAAAAGTCTTTTGTCCATTCAAGAGTTTCATATTAGTATCATTGTTTTCATATTGGTATCAACAGCTTGATACCCTTATTTTCTACTTCATATCGATATGTATCTTAATCATTTTAATTCTTGTTTCATACTAGTACCAATGTGCTTTATACCCGTATGAAGTTCCATACCCCCATGAAACTTCTTTATACACGAATGAAATGTATCCAAACATCGTCTTTTACAATGTTTACTTCGGTAGAAGTTACTTAATACTTGTATGAGTGTCATTCTCTCTCATAGTCATACATCCATATTCATATCGGTACCAAACACTTCCTACCGGTATCAACTTGAAGATTTTTACTTTGTTTTTCATATACAGAACAAAGCATCCTTTCTTAACTCATATCTCATTCAAACATCATTTCTTTTAGTTCCTTTCTATTGTAATCTTTATCCTACCTTTATAAAATACTTCTAACACAAACATAGGTTTAATTTAACATGCTATCATATCTTGATCTTTTCTCATACTAGCATCAAGTTTATCCTTCTAGTATCAATCCTTTCTACTTTTTGTTAAAGCATTTAATTCATATAGCCATTATTTTCCTTGAGGTACCAACAACACATAAACCCATCAGAAAGCACTATTTTATTGCCTCATGTAACATCTTGGAATTTTAATCTGAGAAACTAATTACTAATTAAAGGATAAATTAGTCATTTAGTGGATTAATTAGATAATTAAGATTTTGGATGGCAATTTGAGGTTCTGACTCTTTGAATTGTTGGATGTATAGGATCGGGTGAAAGATCAACATTCCAGCGTGAACCATGCAAGTATGGTGAAATTTTCCTCACGTGTCACATGCCGTGGCACATAGCACAGAAATCTGATTAACAAGGATGTGACTCAGCTCATGGAAGAGAAGGAAAGAAAGGAAAAGAAACGTGAAGGAGAGTAGAAGGAGAAGTGTTTAGCTACAGCAAGAAAGTTTAAAGCCTCAGGAGATATTTTCAACTAGTCGCTTGTTAGGTAAGTTTTGTACCACCTTAAGCTCTGATTTTACACTATTTCTCTTAATTTAAGTTATAGAGAAATTGAATCAAGGAGTTTTAAGGGGTTGTTTATTTACCCTTCTATAATAAAAAGAATCTTCGGAGTTGAATTAAGTTTTTACGACTAATTTGAAAGTTAATGGCTAAGCTATGAATATATAAGCTTAACTTAGTTTAAATTGATAAGTTAGAAAGGGTGAAATAGTGGTAAGGAGTATGTTAGAGTAGATAGAAGTGATAGGAATATGTGATAGGGCGATAAGAACATGTAATGGGTAAATGAGAGTGTTTGAGTGATTGATTGTGACAATTAGTACTTTTGATCAAATTGATAACTAATAGTGTTAGTTGTGTAGATTGGCATAGTTTGCATGTTGTTCGGCGAGAAAGGAGTTCAAAAAAGATTAGTTCCATAGGTAACCTTTCTAAGTATAAAAGGGTTGAGGTAGTCAGATAATTTATTGTGCCCATTAATTAATTTACTATTTATAAGTGAATGCTAGTATGATTTATGATTGAAATTGTTGTTTTGTTTAGAGTTTCATGTTTTAAATGAGTTTTAGCATAAAAAGGATTTGATTATGAACTGAAATGTTTTTTTAAAAGGGTTTCATAAAAGAGTCATTGTAAAAATATGTGTGGATGCGATTACTTGTGTATAAAGCAACATGATCATATTAGAGGGTGGGAGTTCACCCTGAGTGTGTGGAGATATGTGTGTGTGTGTCAAAAATTCACATGAT
This sequence comes from Prosopis cineraria, assembly GCF_029017545.1. Classification (NCBI taxonomy): domain Eukaryota; kingdom Viridiplantae; phylum Streptophyta; class Magnoliopsida; order Fabales; family Fabaceae; genus Prosopis; species Prosopis cineraria. The sequence goes on along the minus strand of NW_026557412.1, from coordinate 6,813 downwards.
TGGGCTGGCACTATGGGACATCCAGTGTAACATTATATTTGGGATTGTTACCATAAGACATTTGGGTAGTATGGTAACTCCCTAGTACTCGAAAGAATGCGGTTAGGAGTCAATAACACCCTTATCATGTGTGTGTGTGTGTGTGTGTGTGTGAAAGGGGGAATCCCTAGTTTGAAAGTGAGTTAGAATACCTTGACCGAGTGTTTCTACTACTAAAGGTATACTCAGACTAATATGTGATTGGTTCCATGGAGTTTATGAGTTTAGTCAGGAAGCTTAGAGGTTCAGTAGATAGATGATCATGCAAGTGTGTCATTAATTTTGTGAAAGTCATTATAAATATTTATATACATGTTTATATGTGTATGAGTTTATAGATTTTGAAAATGAAATGGTTTTGTTTACTTATTTAGAGTTAATCTTTTTTTGATGAATTATCTTTATTACTGAGATTTTTATCTCATATGACGTTACCGTTTTTACATAATGTCCTATTAGACCATTAGGGTTGGTGTAATGAACTTCTTTATGTAAATAATGCATGGTATATAAGTTGCTATAAGACTATATGCATGTAAAGGTGTTAATATGTTTATGTCTATTTCTATAGCCTAGCCCTATAGCACATACATGTGTTTGTGGTGAATTTTGTAATGAGGGCTAGTATGTTTTATATATATATATATATATATATGTTTAGCATGGAAGTGTGTGAAGTTTGGTCAAAATGTGTAAAAGTGTGCTTTTTCCCTAATGTGTGTTTAAGGGAACTTTAGAGGCTAAACTTGTATGTGTATATGTGTTATTATTTATATAATTGGCCAATCAGGTGTTAAGTGTTCTATTAGACGTGTTCAAGGCCCCGTAAATGGCCAATGACACTTGGTTTGAAATTAAGGTACTTGGGTGAGTGAAAATGACTTAAAACAATCATTTTGCTTTTGGGTATCCAATTTCTAAATAAAGTATTGAATTTAAACGAAACCAATGTCACTAGCTAGATTTTGAAATAGGCTCCTTGTGGGTGCTTAAACCATCCCAATTGAACATTGAATGTAGAAATGGTGCATATCAAAAGTTTGTATTAGATGTGTTATTTGACAGCAATGCATGGTGTGCATGTCACAAAATGAGAACATGTGATTCTATACTACATGCCATAGTGCATGTGCCACATGTTACAGCATATAGCCTAATATAGCTTAAAATTTTTGTTTCACTTTTGTTTTCTTCTTATACTTGGTATATGAGATCTTTAAGCTTTTACTATGTATAAATAGAACATTTAATCCACAAGGAAGTTTTTTTAAAGACTTTATGTGGGATCCCTATTTCTTATGGTTTTCAATATTTAAACCCAAGTGTGAATTGGTGTGTTAGTCTATAATATCTATGGGCACTACACCTCAAACTATGGAAAACTCAAAGTAATAAAGATGAAGTCTGTAATGGCTAATTTATGAGTCTAAGAGATTTATTTGAAGGATCAACTATAAATAAGACTCATTTATGAAGCAGACTAGAAGATAAGTTATTAAGCCAACTATATGTATTCATTTCTAATAACCTTTTGCTAATACATTCATTATTATGAGTTTAATGTCCACTTGACATTACCAATTTATCACACTCAGTTCATGCAACTTAGTTAGAGGTCCCACAAACCTCTCTTAAAATCAAAATAATAAGTATTCAAAATAATGAAAATAAATACTTTTAAAAGTTTGAGATCCCAAAACCTTTTTAAAATAAAAAAAATCCTTTAAAAATCTATATTATAGCTCAACAAAAGCCCTTAGGTTGCATATGCGGCATATAAAGTGAAAATGAAAACAAAACAACATTTTTGAAAAATGGCCATATACCGTGGCATATGCCATATATGTCGCAGCATGTTGTATAGTGTAATGCCCTCATTGACTAATATGATCCTCCCCATAACTACAATCAAAATAATTAACTTAAAAGCATTGGGATCCTAGGAAAATATTTCCAAAATCATATATATAATAATAAATCTTAATAATAAAATAATACACAGCGGAAGCATTTTCAAATTCACAAGAAAAGATGTGCACTTCAACATAATCAGCTTAAAACTAGAACAGTGCACCGTGGCTCATGCCACATGTGCCGTGGTATGTGGATACATATGCCATGGTGCACACGCTTGAATTTGCTGTTATATTGTAGATTTTGGTGCGAACTTTGAATGTGCACTGTTTTCGCATCCAATATTCGATTGGGTTGGTTCAAGCACCACACGTAGTCCATTTCATAATCTAACTAATGACATTAGTTTCATTTAAATCTAATATTCTATTTAAAAGTTGAACACCTAAGTGCATTTTGACCGTTTTAAGTCAAAATTTGCCACTCGAGCATCTCAATTCGAAACCATATGTCATTAGGGGCTTGACAATATCTAAATGGATAATACACACTTGATTGATCAATTATGTAGGAAATATAACACACATGCACACATTTAACTTGTAAACTTCCCATATCACATAATTTGAGCAATTTTCCTTTCTTCATTCCAATCTCATATAAGGCCATATATTTTTTACATACACTTCAAGTGCACCCTATATTCACATTCATCCACTAGCCCACTTAATCAAAATCACCACACATACCACAATCATAACTTTATACACATGTACTAATTTCTATGCAACTTATACACAAGTTCATAACTAACAACAAACAAGTTTATTACACCAAATTCTTACAAAGGTTTTAATGAGAGATCCCAACTCAACCAATGTCTTTCTCCTTTGAACCACTAGTGACAGAACCTGAAAAATATAAATAACTATGAGTGAGATAAAAACTTCAGTAACCAATATAGTTTGTTAAATGTCTATTATCACAAATAACCATGCCAAAATAACAAAACTAGGGAAATATCAGATATATAACAAAGTATGAAAAAATTTCATCTTTTTAAAATATTTCCACATAAATATATACTAACATGATCATCTAGCCACCGAACCTCTAATGCTTTTCGACACGAAACCATAGGCTCTACTGGATCAATCACTTATTTAGCCAAGCACACTTTTAGTGGTAGAAAACACTCGGCTAAAGGTAATCTAACCCACCTATAAACTATAGTTTCCCTCTTCACACACTTGTGATAGAGGTGTCGTTGACTCCTAACTGCACTCTAACGGGCACTAGGCAGTTGTTAGGCTACTTAGATGTCCTATAGTAACAGTTCCATAGTATGCTGCACCAGATTGCCCATGGTAATAGCCCATATAATGTTGCATCGGATATCCCATGGTGCTAGCCCAATATATGAATTTTTCACTTGCATATTTCCACACACACACATCCCCACATATCCTGGGTGAACTTCCACCCCAATGATCATGCTTTTTCACAATTCACTAGTTTTTCACATTTGCACACCATGTACTTTTACTCATAACATACAAATATATATATATATATATATATTCAAAGCTAGAAATCTTTAAACTTCTTTTCATAAATTCATTTCATGTTAAACTTGTTTTCAATACCAAATCATACATAAAAACTAACTAAACTACTATTATACAATTACTTTATATAGTTATAATAGTTAATATACATAATAAACTATATGGTTACCTCAACCCTTCTTTCAATATAAAACGTTACCTATGTTCCACAACCCTATTTGAATGTCCTTCGCTATTCAACTTGTCACAAGCTAAAATCTACACCCAATTGGCAACCAAAATCAATTACTCTATTGATTAAAAGTGCCAAATATAGTAATCTAGCATCTAATCACTATCACTTCCACAATTCACATTTGCTCACACACATAATGCTTAACTATCACTCACTACAACCACTATCTTCCTCACAACCACCTTCTCTCTCATTACTCTCTCTAGATTAGGGCAAATTGTGCCTATAACTTCAAAGCTTTATCATTCTGACTCAAACCGGTCATAAAGTACTAGTTTAGTTTCGAAAAATATTTCTATTATTATAAAGTAAGAAATTAACTCTTTGAAACTTCTGAATTCAATTTCTCACTAGTTAAAACTAAGAGAAAACAGGGTAAGAATAGAGGTTAAAGTAGTATGAGACTTACCCGATGAGTAACAGGTCGGAAACATCGCTCTAGTCCCAATTTCACTTACCCTAGCAGAGGTCTACTCCTTCTCCACCCTCACGCTCTCTTTCTTTACCTCTCTTTCTGATTTTCATGAGCAGACATGTCCCACTTTATAAAGTTTTGTACCATGTGCCGTGACGCATCCATTCTTCACCACGACGCATGGCACAGTAAAGAAAATCCTCACTATACTCACACGCTCTACTTTAGGACTTTATTTTTCTTCTTCTCATATCTATTCATATAACACCCCCCAAAGAGTCAATATGTAATGTTCGCCTTGACATTACTAAAATTCACCACATAATCACAACAAATAATCATAATTAGGAGTTATAGATTACTCTTAAGTTCACAGTAAAATACACAAGAGATAAAGCTAATAATCCTTAGACTTAATTTGAAATATTTGAGATCTCATAAAAACCTTTCAAATAGGTAGTTTGAGCTCAAACTTAATGATTTATAAAGATATTGGAAGCAAAAAAAAGTTTTGGGAAGCAAACCACTTGAAAACAAGGCCAAAAATATCATTTTTGAGTATTTTGGTACATGTGTTGTGGCTCATGGTCCATGCACTGCAACATGTGGCACAGAGAGGCCAATTTAGCCACTGTACTGTACGTCGCAGCGCATGTGTCCTTGTCATGATAGCTTTTTCAAGATGAACTTCAAACGTACACCATTTTCGCATTCGATGTCCAATTGAAGTGATTCAAACGCCACGCAAAGCTATTCAATAAGCTAACTAATGATATAAATTTTGTTACGATTTGACACCGCATGAGAATTTTAGATACTCAAATGTAAAAGTTAGTTTTTAAAATGATTTTCAGGCATCTAAATACCAAAAATTCAAAACTTATACCATTAACTCATTTGGTGAGGTGTGCCTGTGTGAACCAAGTCAATAGACCCAAATACACCTAATTGAGTATTTAAACACACAAAAACATACCAAACATAAAATTTAGCCTTAATGCCAATTTCACCCCAATATGGCCAAAACACAAAATCAATACACCCATTTGGCCTCTATTAGCACATAATACATTACATACACACTCTCACCACATGTATACAACATTCCTTACACTTGTATTAGTATTTTAGCCCATCATCACAGAAATCACCACATATTCACATCATATAGATATATGGGCTAAAATACAAAATAACATAATATAATACAAGTGCAATCAATCAAAATGATATGCAATCCTAGTTGGCAACTCATGTTATCATCCATGTAAGTTTACGTACACAATTGAAAATAAAATCGAGCATTACAAGTACAAGTGGAGCTAAAATAGCTAATCCTTGCCTGATTTCTTTCCTTGCTGAAACTCGACAGTAGAACCTATAAAATAATAACCATGGGGTGTGAGATAAAAATCTTAGTAACTAAGATAATCTACACTATCGATAACATATCAAGTTATAAACTAGCTTTAAAATAAGCATAATAAATACACCATATACAATCATGATAATTTGAATGCATGATCACTAATCATCCAGTCCTCCAATACTCCCAACTGAACTAGTAAGCTATTTCATGAACCAAACTATATGTATGGTCCCAAGCTCACCATCTATGATAGGACTACTTGGCCAAGGTGTCCTAAACCACTTCTAGACTACTGATTCCTCCTATTACAAGTAATTAAGGTCTCATTACTTTAATATCGCATCCTACGGATACCAAGGAGCATAGTCTCTAACTCCGCACACTTTTGGGTACTAAAGAGAGTAAGTCTCCCAACACTGCACCCTTTTTTAGGCACTGAGGAGAATATAAGTTGCACCTAGTGTCCCGAGGTGCTGCTAACAATCATATAGACTTAATCTCCACTAACTCCACTAGGGTGACCTCCTACCTTCTAATGTGCCACATTTCACTAAATATCTCCACTTGACCATGCATAAACCACTTTCTAAACTAATATAATGAACCTTACCACTTACTTTAAAAGCATGATATTTTACAAATCAATACTCTACTCATTTTTTAAAATAGTTATGTAACACTTGCCCCGAGTATTATCCAAAAATCACATAATTTAAATAAACTAAGTATGGTTAAGGAGTTGATCCTCTAACCAACTTAAGAAATAAATCATTTAAAACCTTAAAAAAAAAAAATTATAGGTTCTACCTATAGTGCACGGAAGCAAGCTAGATGAAAGTGGAATAAAAAGATGCTGTCATGACAGCAATTTAATGCTGTCATTGACAGCCCTAAGCCAACTTTTGGGAGGCGCCGTTCTGTCATTCGACCTCCGATCGAAGTGATTTTAAAAATTAGACATGTTAAAAGATTGGCTAATTTTGCTGTCATGACAGCACCTTCGGACTAAATTCTGAGGGCACCATTTCATCATCCGACCTCCGATCAGAGTAATTCCAAAGCCCACATGTCACTTTTTAAATAGTACTATTAGCATACCAAATTTTGGAAAGATCCAACAGACGAATTGAATTTCGTGCATGTTGCAACATTATCAATTATTGCTGTCATGACAGAACTTTTGCTGTCATGACAGCTCCTCCAGACTAAATTCCAGAGTACCACATTTCTCCGTCTGAAATCCGATTGATGTGATTCCAAAGCCCACACGAAGCTTTAAAAGGTTTTACTTGTGACCCAAATTTTAGAAAAATCCAACGGTCAGATTAAGATT
>NW_026557411.1:0-22603 GCF_029017545.1 Prosopis cineraria | reverse complement strand
TAACTCGAAATTTATATAATAAAGTTGTCTTCTAAGTAGTTTTTTTACATAAAGAGTTTCAAAAAAAATTTAAAAAATGTAAATAATTGTATCAAATCAAATTTTATTTTTTTCTTTTGGCTAAAAGTATTTAATTAATTTTTTTGTAAACTACAAAAAGCATTTTTTTTTGTAAAATTTAATAATTCACTATTAGTTTTAAGCTTCAGGAGGTAACATATATAATAAATAAAACTCTATGGACTTGATTGAAACAAAATTAATTTTTAATCATTTCAAAAATGGCAACAACATATGGATTTTTTAATTTCTTTCCATCAAAGAATCATACAAATAAATGATTGATTTCCTCAAATTTGCTTTTGACCAAAATAGTTTTACCAATCCAAACAAATTTTACTTTTTTTTTTTAAACTTGATTGAATTGGATTCTTTCAATTTCTATGGTAAAAAAATACTTAAAAGTTGTTCTAACTTATCAATTTTCACTGAACCTTTGAAACTTGCTCCTGAGAAATGAATCAACTTGAGTTCCATCCTGTAATATTTTCATCATTAAAACTCTTTTAAGGTGTCTATTTAAACTTGAGCAAAACTCTAAGAAGATGTAGATAATTTTTTTTCTTTTATTTTTTATAGTTCACATTCCATTTATAAAAATAGGTTAATGGAAAATGTTTCTGAATTGAGAATAAAAAAAGAATAAATTTTAAATAATTTTTTAATTTAAAAAATACAAGAATTTATTATTTTTCATTTCTCCTAAAATAGTACTTTTATTTTTTTAAAAGAAAAATTATATATAAGTCTAATATAAAAAACTAAGTACCTATAGGTCTCATCTACTTATAAATACTGAATAATTTGACAAATAAAAATTAAAGATTGACTTGTAAATAAGTTAAAAATAATAATTTCTTGGGAAAATTACAACAAAATCCCTTCAAATTATATAAATGATAATTTCATCCCTTGAAATGTCATAATATCAATGAAGGTTTTTGGGACTTTTCTACTATTAAGGAATTAATGTAAATGATCAAATTGTCTTTAGTTTAAATCAATTATTATTTACAAGTTTTGTTTTAAGATTCACACATTTCTTCCTAAAATCACAAGAATTCAACAGTAATTCACAAGTTTAGGTTTGAAATCCTGAATTCTTTAATTGTTGTAAATATCAATTGCCATTTATAAGTTCTGTTCTAAGATTTATAACTTTTCTTCTTAAAATCACAAGAATGCAATCAAGTTCGTATTTGAAATTCTGAACTAAGGACAACTTGACCATCTATATTAATTTTTTAATGAAAGAAAAGTTTTTTAGAAACTTCAGGGGACTTATGACATTTTGAGAGATCAAAATATCATTTACATAATTTAAATAAATTTTATTTTTATTTTCCCTAATTTCTTTTTGGGACCTACTGGCTGTAATTTCCCCCATTTTTTGATATGCAAAAATGATCAGGAAATGCATAAATAATTTTTTTTGTGAGAAGCAAGCACGATTTTAAATGAGACATATTTTAATAAATTTATTTAGATAGTTAAGGGATTTATTATTTCAGAGTTTGGTTAATAAATATAAGCAATATTTTAATATAAATTTTAATTAATAAATATGGTATAAATCTTGTTAAAAATATTCTCATTCTCAATAGTATTTAGAAAGAGAAAGCTTACATATTTAGTCTTATATATTTAATGTGCTTATTTTAATTAAATCAAAGCATGTGAATCTTTATAAATTATTTAGGAAAATTGTGTCTAGATCGTGGAGCAAACTTATTACAAAAACAAGTCATGTGAAATTTAGAAACCATATTCAGGTCCCTTGGGACCTGATTGTAATTTGAAATTAGGGTGCAGATAATCATACTCCTATTAAAAATACGTTAGATAATCAATATAGTAATTTATAAATGTTCGATATGGTGAAGATATAATTGTAATAAATTGAAAGTGATAATTGTTAGTTATTATTGAAATAGTTAAAATAATTAGTATTAAACTTTGTTAGTAATACATAATCAGTTTAACTATTAGATATTTAAAGTTATAGTTTTAAAAAATCGATCACTTTTGCTTTAACTTTATGTCATGTTTGTCTACAAGTATATAAGTGTGTGATGTCTTCATACCTTAATTGAAAATACACTTTGGTCTCAAGGGACCTAGATATGGCTTTTGAATTTTGAGGAACTTATTTATAATCAAATTTCCTCCACAAAACTTATACGTAATTTTCTCAATTATTTATTCTATAATAAATTTTTTTATAATTTTTTTGATATCATAAGATCCATTTATCATGATTTAATTTAGATATAAGTATATTAACTATATAACACTAAGTACAAAAATCTTACTTATTTAGAAATCGAACTACAATCCTATTGAAAGAGGGGGCTTACATTTAATATCCAACACTGGCTTCAAATAAAATTTTCACTCATAGGAGGATACATGTGAGGAATAAATGTGAGATTTGTTTTTACAAAGTCAAAAGATAGTGAGGGACTCAGATAATTTACTCAATAAAGTAAAACAAAGCGAAACATATTATTTTGATAAATTTATTTATATATTATTTTATATTTTATGAAGTGTTATTTACTTATTATTATTATATTATACTCAAAGCCATCAAATTTAAAAAAAAAAACGAGTGAAATAAATATGTACACATACACACTCTTTTAATTATATACCCGCGTCGTCCTGATTTTCCCTTGCTTTCATTCTTGTTCCTCAATGGCCCTAAACTTCTCTCCCCCTGGCACTGAATTTCCAAGAACAAAAGGTTCCCGAGAAGCCACTAGACGACAATGGCGATAATGTTGACCATGATAGTCAGGACTAATATTCTCTCTTTCATTCTCCGGCCATACCCAAACCCTAATGTTGTGATTAAATTTTTGATTAAATTCTTATCATTGCCTCCGCCAAAAGGCTTAAACGTCTCATTCTGCAATAGGCCTTAACCTCCATTCCTCCTCCTCCTCCATCGGCAACCGCATACCCTACCTTGTCGGTGATCATAGCTTTCACGTCGTTCATATGTTCCTCCTAATTGTTTTCATCAGTTTCTCTGCTTCATCTACTTGTGTCGATGCTGTTTTATGAAGTTACTTCTTTTCCTGGGCCTTTCCTCATCATCCCACCCCCGATCATCTCGTTCGCTAGATTCATACCCCGGCTGGCGGCAGCTCGTCTCCATTCCGTGGCCTCGACCAGGTGCTGCTTCAGATCTTCCCCACATTTCCCTACGCCTCCATGAAGGAGTTTCAAGGGAAGAATAACAACAACAACAACAAAAGCTATAGCCTAGAATGTGCCATTTGCTTGTTAGAATTTGAGGAAGATAGCTTCTTCACCTCTTAACCATTTGTTGCCATGTCTTTCACCAGGAATGCATCGATCTCTGGCTCGAGTCTCACAAGACATGTCCTGTTTGTCGTACAGATCTCAATTCATTGTCAAAGGAAAAATCTCATCAGGAAAACCAGACAAGAAAAATCAAAGCCATTCACAGAGAACAACAACAACGATAATGAGACCCGTATCGATGTAAGGGAAGAAGATGATGATGAAGAAGATTCTAGAAGAGAGAGAGGGAGAAGAAGTTGTTTCTAGGAATCTGCAGCAAGTGGGAGAAGGAGATAAAGTAAAGAGGTTTTCAAGGTCACACTCAACGGTCATTCCATAGTTGTGATAAAAGGCGGAGAAGAAGAAGAACGTGATGATGATGATGATAAAAAAAGAGGATAAATATACGTTGAAATTACCAGAGCATGTTCAGATAAAACTGATAAAGAGGCGGAGGACATAGCCACACAAAGAGTTATGTCTCTTACAGTGAAATGGCCAGACTTAGTAGTAGTAAATGTTATTACCAAGGCCATATCAGCGTGCACTACTTCCTGCCAGCCTTTAAGGGGTTGAATTTTATTCTGGAAATTAGAGCACAAACACACACATATGAAATTAGAACACACACACACATATGCGAACACCATCAGCTAGTTAGGGCACAAATATGGCATGTATATGCTTAAAACAAACTCTTTTATTAGTTAAACACTAACAATTAAATCAGGCCAATTAAGGACACAACTTTTCAAGGAAAGAGTAGAGATATACTTGCCCTATAAAAGAGAGACAAGAATGAAATTAAAGAAATGTAAAAGAGATCATACAAGTTTTGGTTTTGTTCAGGATGATCGAGTTGTATCCTAAAAGGTTTATACAAGTTAGAATCGGCATTAATTACCACACCAAAAGTGTTCATAAAAATATTATATTAGATTCAAATTAAACTCGTGTTTGTGAAATGTGTGTGTGTGATCGAAACTGGCATGACATTATTCATGATCGGTGAAAAATTGATAGTACTAACGCCATGAGGTAAATCTCTTTAGAAAGATTGACCATACTAACACGAGCTTATGGGGATTACAAGGGTTTGATCATATATATGCAAATTGTCGACTGAGAAGATCTTATGTATCGACTTCTTTTTGTTTGATCATGAGCCAACATGCATTGACAATTGATAACTGTGTGTTGTTTGTTTTCCAATTTTATTTTTCCAAGGTTGTAAGTTTACGTCTCTAGTTTATTTTGTTTTAGGATTACATGAATAATTAGCATTGTCCTGATTCTATATATACAATCCTTCTATTAAAAAATATAAAATATTTTTAATTAAATTTTACCTGTCAATAAAGTAATTAATTGTCTTTAAATCATTATTTTTTCATATATTTATTTAAGGTGTTTCACTTTAAAATAAATATAAAATAATTTATTTATTAAAGACACTTTTGAAAAAAAAGGGTAATGATTTCATTTTGAAATACTAAAAATACCTTATATTTTTAATATTCAACTCTTCAAAAAATACCTTATATTTTCTAACGGAAGAAGTATATAAATCGCTTTTAATTACCATTTTTCTAGAATTAATAAAAGGTAATTAAAATTATTAACAATGTCCTAAAAAATTTCTAATTTTACCCTTATTAAATGCATCGTCTTTAAAAATGTTCTTTCTCTCTCGAATGAAAATTTTTTTACTCTGCCTATAGAAAATATTGTAAAAGGGAAAATTAGAAAAAAAAAATTAGTAACTCATCTTTTTATGCAAGATGACTTATAAAAAGAGATTTAAAGTATCTAAAGTTGGAATATGTGAATTTTAGTGAAATTTTCCCTTTTTAATGTTTTTCATTTTATTATTTTTGTAAAATATAAAATATTCTTTTTATTTCTTTAAAAGACAAATTTCATTAAAATCTATAGATAAATTTCTACTTTAGAGAAATTTCTCTTGGATTCAATCAAGAGAAGTTCTCTCAAATAGTTCTAAAAGAACATGTTTTTCTTGAAAAATTTTAAGAGAACATATGTCTCTCAGGATATTTTGAGAGAAAATAATTTTTTCTATGAATTATACTCTCTTTTTTTATTTGAGAGAAATTTTGAGAGAAAAGAGTTTTCTCTCAAATATCTTTACTTTTGTCTCAAAAAATGTTTGAGAGAAAAGTGCAATTTTATTATAGTATTAGATATTTTAATTCTATTATTAGAATGTAACTTCTACACATAACAAAGGGAATACTCAAGGAAAATTATAATTTGGGCCTAAGCTTACGGGTTTACAATCTTGATATAGGCTAGTTTGTTTTTTTTTGTAGTTTTGTTTTTTGGTGTTAAACAATAATAGTTAGTAGAGTTTATGTTTATCCACATTGGGCTTTGAGGGATTTTATATTTTATATTTACAAACCTAAATTGGTTTATTGAATTGGACGGGATGGTGACAAATCCATGTCCAAACGTTGGCTTTTTTTTTTTTTTGAGTGAAATGGATATATCATTAATCCAAAAAGTTGTACAAAGAGATCAGGCATTACAGTTGATTGATGATGACAAAAAAAAAAATAAAATAAAATAAAATAACAGAACAAAGAAGACAAAATTATAATAGATTTAACAATGGAAAAAATTTTGATAGTATGATCCACAAGAGCTCGGACATGATTTAGGATTCCTTCTGTAGTGAAAGATTCATTAGCAAAGATATGTCTATTTCTGGCCTCCCATAATTTCCAACATAGTATGCATATTCTAATTTTCTAGGAGATGTCAATGTGGGAGTATTGTAGGATTTGTAATATCCATTGCTAGATACTCTTGCCATAGAAGCCAGCATGCATATCCTGCGTCATTTCGCCAAACATTAGTAGCCAGAGAGCATTCCTTAAAGATATTATGTACAAGGAATTCAACCTATATATATATATATATATATATATACAGTCTCTTTTATTTTATTTTTTTTTTCACTCACACACCTTCCATATTAGTCCACACATATTTCAATTTCACCATATTTACCCGAACTTTGCATAGTTTGATCCTGCAACTTTTCATATTCAAAAGTGCCTTTGGTGCCACTAGGGGTAAGAGAATAACACTTGTTTCATTTTTAACAAAAACAATCAATTTTATTAATTTTCAAGAAAACAAAGATCTATAATAATAAATAAATCTTATCAAAATAAACAAATAATAAATAAGTACCATGGTATGTGATAATTACTTTGAAGTCTTTATAAACTTATCTAACATATTTTTATAGGAAAACATACCTGTAGGCCCTTAAAATTTTACTCAATTTTAAATTAGATTCATGCGGTTTATTTTATTTTAATTGAGCCCTTATAGTTTAATCAATTAAATTTTTTAATCCCTAAAAATTAAAATCATCACATTTTTCCTTTAAAAACCAAAGTTAAGAATTTTTATATTTTTTAAATGATTATATGACTTTAAAATTAATTACGTAATTTTTATAATTCAAAATTTCTGTAGTTAGATTATCTTCTAAATTTTTTTTATACATGTAAAATTTTCATAAAAAATTATAATAAAAATATAAAAAGTGGATTAAATCAAATTTTCTTTTGTCAGTTTTGGCTAAAAGTATTAAATTAAATTTTCTGCAAACTCTAAGAGTATATTTGTTTTGTAAAATTTAATAATTTATTTTTAATTTTAATTTGTAAAATTTAATAATTTATTTTTAATTTTAACACTCAAGGTCAATATATATAATAGATAAAACTATGAGGATTTGATTAAAATAAAATAACTTACAGAGACCTAATTCAAAATTAAGTGAAACGGTAAGGACTTACAAGTATATTTTCTCTATTTTTTTTTTACAACATTACATTTTTTGGCCCTAACCAAAATAATAAAAAACATAGTTGTCAATATCAAAACTAAAGTTTTTAGTTAACAATAAAAGTGAAATTGTTAATATAAAAATATAGTTGTTAATTTAGTTATGTAATAACAAGTGCGTTTCTTATATTAACAACTTCAATTTAGTGATTAACAATTCAGTTTAAATATCAACAACATAATTAGTCATAATAACTTCAATTAATTAATCATGCAATAACAACTACAGTTCATGTATTAATAATTTTACCATTGTTGTTAACATGATTTTAGTTTAAATTTTAATAAGTAAGCTTTCTATTATTTTGTAGAGGGTCATAAACATAAACTTTATAAAAAAATTATGACGGTTAAGACCCTAGAGTTTTTAGGTTAATTAATTATCTCATTTTATGGTACTGTTTTGTCATTTACCTATTTTGATAAGATTTATTTATCATTTTCTCAAAAAATGAAGATGCACTCCATAATTGTCAATTTTTCATACTAAAGAAAATAAAATCTATGGAGTTATAATTATACAAACCTAAAAGGTTGAACCTTATGGAAAAACAAAGTCATCCTCTTTAATTTTTGTTTTTGAAGTTGACCTTTATCATCAGTTTGAATGGAAAGAAAGGAAATAAAATGGAAGAAGAGAAAAATAGAGTGAAAAGAAAATTAAAAAGAATAAAATGTTATTATCTTTTGTGTACTTTGAGTGAGTGAGAAAATAAAATAAAGAGGAAAGAAAATGACTAAATGTTATAATGACAATTATATTTTTATGTCAAAATATTTCATGCATATTCCATATGATTATCATAATATTTTTATGTCAAAATATTTCATGCATAGTTCATGCATATTCCATATGTTTTCTTTTTCACACATAGCAGTGCTAAGGAGGCTCCCATTGCAACATCATCGTCTTCTGGCTTCGTCTTCTTCTCCTGCGTGTTCCTCGCTGCAATTCCTCAATTCATGGCTTCATCATCTTCATCTTTGAACAGAAAGTAAATTTTCAAAAAAAGTTCTCACTCTTGATTTTAAAAATGTAAAAATAACATATTTTTACTAAATTATTTGATTTCAAAATATAATATGAAAATGCATTTTTAACTACTAATTTAATTTTAAATTAATTTAATTATGTTAATTTTAATATAATTTCTGCTTTTAATTTATTTTTATTACACCTATAATGACATGAAACATTATATATATTTTGATATAAAGGCATTATAATTATTATGATATTTATTTATTTTCTTTTCCTTCTTATTTTCTTCTATCCATCCAAACAGGAGAAATAATAACATTTCTTTCTAGTTTTTTCTTTTTTCCATTTTTTTTCTCTTAACTTTTCTTTTCATCCTAATGGAAAAGTAGTTCTAACGGCCTGATGAATGGCAAAGGCACTCTTGTCATATATTAGTGATACTTGGCCAAGAGACTAGGCATAATGTTGAAAATTAACGAATGTTAGTGATATTTAACAGTTTGGTTATTTGTACACCTACTAAAATACTTTTATGACCATTATTGCACCTTTCTTCACTTAAAAATATTAGGTGCGGTCCTGAATTACCTCAAAGGAAAGTTTGGGGTATGGTATATTATATGTAAATTTTGCAATTTTGCATCATTTTAAGTAAATAAAAAAATATTTAAGCTCAAAAATTTATTATATATGCAATATTTTAATGACATTTTTTGTGGCCAAATAATATTTTAATGATAGAGATGAGATAAAAGATCATATTAACATGTTCAATATTTCTAAAAAAAGATGATGATTGATCTACATTATGGCATCCTAGTGTAATTATTACTTTTTATTATTTAAATTATTTATTTAAAAAATTATTGATTTTAAAATTAAATTATGTTGCATCTTTGGCTCTAGGTCTTGGCTCCACCCTATTCTCATGCCCCCTTTTTTCTACTTCTGCTTTTCTTTCCTCATCAAAGAGATTTTAATTGGGAAAAAAAAACCTACATATAATAACTCAATTTAACTTAACAAAAATAAAATCACTTATGCCATTTCATCAGCAACATTCCCATTAGCAGCAAAGTCTTCCCCTCCATTGCTACTTCAAATTTGTTTGAATTATTAATTTAATCTCTAAAATTTAATCTTTAACAATTCACTTCTTAAAATCTTAAAACTATACACAATTAGTCATTTTGAATATTTGAGATAACATCATATATAGGGACTAATTTATGTAATGCAATTTCTTTATTTTAAATATGCTTCTTTTTTAAGTTATTCTCCTATCTTTTGATCTAAAGAATTTTTTCCCTAATTTTTTAACTGCTAACTTTTAATGTTATCGCGCATTGCATGCAAGTGTTTATTTATTTTAAAGATACTTCTTTTTAACTTTGATATATATATATATATATATATATATCATCCTTCTATAGGATACTTCCATTTTTAAGCTTCTCTCTCTTTTATAAAAAGTTCTTTCTAACTAAGTAATTATTTTATTTTTGATGCGGATAACATGTTTTTATCATTATCATTAATAATAAGTTTAGCTTTGACAAGTTTCTCCATTTATATTTAAAATACTCAATATTCCTGCCTTATTTTACAAAATATTTTTAAGGTGATTTGGTTTCTCAAATATAAGATATTCTTTTTTAAAAAATAAAGTTTTATTAACAATATTTATCTCAATATTAGCTTTCATTATTTTACTTCTTAAATATATTTCCCTCATCTCTTTTATTAGTGAAAGATATTTTTAAAAGTTTAAAGAAAAACTAATATTATATTATATATATTTTATTTAACAAATTTTATTTACACGTGTAAGATGTATGGAGTAGAAACTAATAAAATTTCAGAAAATTCTTATTTATTTGTAAGAGAACCTTCATGTATGTTAGTACCGTTTATATTTGGAGGAAAAGGACAAAGTACTTTTAATCAAGTAAATTAGACAAATATGTATTTAATAAAAAAATTAGGATGTTATATAAATAAAAATATAAATGATCTAGAACAAATATTTAATCAAGAAGAAATAATAAAAATGTTACCTGAAGAAGTAAAAATAATACTAGAAAAATAAAATCCTAAAGAAAAAGCAAAAAGATTAAGAGAATTAGCAAAACCATTATAACAAAAAATATATGAAATAAAAAATATTTTTATAAAGAATTAAGAGAGTTAAAATATGATACAGAATACATAAAAAATCAAATAAGTTTAATAAAATATAATACTCAAAGAATAATGAATGCTTTAGAAATAAATTGTAAAACTCAAATAGAAGGTGAATATTCTCAAGTAAATATGATAAGAATACGTGAAGAACCAAATATTAATATAACTGAAGAAAAGATTAAAAAATGAGATATGCATGAAAATATAAAAAAACAAGAAGAGTAACAGAAAAATTAAGAAAAGGACAAGAAATTATAAACAATAATATATGGACAACATGTGAACAAATAGAAAAGTTAAAACTAAAAATGTATGATGAAAAAAATGGAACAAATTATTCGCAAACAAGAAATAATAAGAAAATAGAATTCACAGAAAAAGACATAGATATAGAAGAAATAGAAGAAAACCATAGATTAGCAGAAATAACGTTTACAGATAATAATAAAATATTGAAAAATATTGAAAAATAAAAAGTAAATATAAATATGGCTAAAACTTTAGAAGATGATATAAGTGAAGTAAACCAACAAGAATTAGAAGAATTAATGGAAATTGAAGAAAAAGAAAAAAAAAATAAAGGAACTAAAAAGAAAATATGGTCATTTATTAAATAAAAATTATGATGAAGCAATTATAAATATTAGGTTATCCACCCTTGGTGAATCAGGCCCATATATATAAGCCTAAATTGAGAAATGGGTTTTTGTTATAATTATGAGAAATGTTTAGGTTCAATGTACAATTTACTCAGAGTCTCAAATGTATTTTTTCTCCATTTTTAACCTTTGAATTTAAAAGGGAACGGTTTCTCAACTGCATCAGCACGCTCTCGCATTTCTCATTTGGTTAACAAATTGAAGCTAGTAACTTGCACTCTAATACTTCCTTCATTTTCTCATCCTCTTTGCGGGCCTTTACTGTGTATCCGAACAAAGTTCGACCTTATGTCTTTGTTCTCATATATGTCTGTGCAACTCAACCACTACAGGTATGTATTCTTCCTCAATTTCTTACATTGGTACAAAGCATTTAGTTTTTTTTAGGCCGTATTTTTTGTGTTTGAAGAACTTATAATGATTTACTTAACCATATACATGCAAATCTAAAAGTTTAGTTTTTGTTTTCTTTCTATATATTCGCATAATTTGCCTCTATACATGTTTATGATTATTCTCATCAAAATGAACAAGTTTATATGCTTCTTGGTTGATATAAGTGTTTTATATAAGGCTATACACGCTTTGCATGTGATTTGACAAACCGAACGTTACAACTGAAAACAAAACACATAATGGGTGTTTGACAACTGAGTTTTTTAAACAAAAGAACTGCATAAACGTGTAGAGCTCAAAAAATTGACACCAAGAACGTGTAAAATGGAGACTGGATGAAGGAGATATGGCCTCTGAAAGTTTTGGATTTGATGGACCCGACCTGCCAAAGGAACCGAGTTAACTTGACCTGGTTGGAGGAAGATGATGACAAAAATGATGTGTTGGTTCTGCCATCATCAAAATGACACATTGTTTTTGACGTGACGTTCAGTAAAAAAAAAAAAATATATATATATATAGCTTCTGGGCTAGCGAGCCCAGAAGCCTTACAAAAAAAAAAAGTTTGGGCTTAACATAAAAAACAAATTTCTTGTTTGTTTTGGGTGTGGGTCCACAAATTGAGTACAAAAAACCCGACCTAGATAAAAAATAGTAATGAAAAATTTAAATAAAAAATAAAAAATATATATATTTGGACACGTGGTGCGTGGGACCCATCGGGAGACTCTATCTGTGCGTGGAACATAATGGACCGGCATGTGTTATCACCAGAGCATGAGAAAGACCACACCCGCCTCCTCCAAGAGTGATATTTTCTGTTTTTTAAATTTTTTCAGAATTCTTAATCCAAAATACTTCTTAAGGCGTGTGCGGGACCAGATTGAGACATAGTTTGTCTCAACAAATCCCTAAATTTGAGATCTTCATTTGGATATGCTATTTGCGTATATTTAAAATAAAATAAGAATTTATTTTTTGAGCTATCTAGTTTATTTTATGAGTTTATATAAATAAAATTCTAATTTTTTTTATTTCTTTAGGCAAATATGAAGCAAGAGGCTTCTAGCAGCACTGATAAATCATAAAATTATTCTATTAGCATTGAGTATTTAGATGAACCAGATTATGAGCCTTTTAATGAGGATGGAAAATCTTGTGCTTGAATTTTCCATTTGTTGACTCCTCCATAAGTTGTGTGATTAATGCTTGAATAATCTCCTTTATTGAAGCAGGTCTTTCTCCAAAAATCTTTTTACATCTAGTCGTCCAAATAATCTAACAAATTATACTAAAATTTTTAACCCAGGGCCATTGTTGCCAGAAATGCCTTCCAAGGTTATGTATTGAATTCCATCTAAGCCAAACTTGCAAATTACCAAAAAAGAAACTGTGAAGTGAATTAGGACATAATAGATATGACCACACAGCCTTCGCTCTCTCACAATCTCGAAGTATGTGTATAACATCTTCCTCATTCCCACACTTAAAAGGATAAAGATTGTTTGTCATGATGCCTCTCTTGGCTCTAAGGAAATTTAAGGGGAGCCTCTCATCGGACACTTGCTAAAAGAAAGTTTTGATTTTCTCAAGAATGGACCATCTCCAAAAGTTTACCCACCTAGACTCAGCATGGTTAGTTTCTAATCTTTCTACTAACGCATAAGCCAAACTAATAGAGAAATTGCCATCCAAAGAACCTATCCAGTTATACGTATCGAGACCTACAGTTCTTGGAGTATTGATTTTGCTAATTTGATTAATGACATTCAAAGGCAAAAAATTTACACATTTAAATATGTTCCACTCACCATTCTCAGCAACAAAATCCTTTACTGAAGCTCGAGGGTTCCCTATGTTGCTCCTAGCGATAGCATAATTAATGAAGGGTTATTCCAAATTTGCCCATAAATCTTACCAAAATCTTGTTTCATATCCACTCACAATTTTCCTCTTAATGCCCTTGCAAAAATAATCCCACACTTCAACAATTGTTTCTAAGTAAAAGAGGAGCAACGCTTTTTTGAAATAGTCAACTGGCCCCCATTGTTACACTTATACTTGGCTTTTAGACATTTTACCCACAGTCAATTAGGGTAACAGAGGAGTCCCCAACAAAGTTTAAACATAAAAACTCTATTTTGTTTATCGAGATCCTTGAAACCTAATCCTCCTTCTGTTTTCTCTCTTTCAATACTACTCCAAGCAATAAGGTGAAGTTTTTTCCTCTCATCAAATTGATTCCACAAAAAATTTCTACTAATATTCTCAATCTCATTAATGATCCCTTTAGGTAAAAGCATGGATTGCAATTAGTAGGTGGAGATGGCAGAGATAATAGCCTTAATAAGAACACTTCGGCCTGCCATACTCAAGAAATTTCCTTTTCAAGTGCAATGTTTTCAGAACGGACCGGACATTGAACCGAAAAAGCCAGCGGTTCACGATTCGCATCCAATGGTCCAACTTGTGACATAATAATTAAATTCAAAAAAATTATATATGTATATAATAATTTAAATATAAGAAATACATATGAAGTTGCTACTTAACTTAAAAAAATCAAATATTTTAGGTTTATCATGACTTAATAAGCCACATGATACAATATACTATTAAATGATTAAAAAAATCAATCATTTTTTTAAAAAAATTTGATAAAAAATAAAAAAGTTTTTTTTAAATAGTCCAATTTTTAAAAATCGGATCCGGTTCCCGACTTGATTTCGGTTCTCGGTCCGACCGTTGGTTCGAAATGGCTCAATTCGGCTCAACTCATAAAACAATTTTTTCTATGAATCAGACCAAAAATTAGACCGGTTGACGGTCCAACCGGTTCGACCATCCAGTCGACGGTCTAGTTTTCAAAACAGTGTTCAAGTGGATAATTTCTTCCTAACCTTGTTAACAAGAGGTTTAAAAGTAGCTTTTGTTGGTCTAGTGTAAAGTAGTGAGATACCAAGATATTTTTCAAGATTGCCAGTGAGTCTTATCCCTACCTCCTGGCATAGATCCATGGCCCTATTAAAATTCACATTTGCAGAACAAAAGAGTTTTGACTTATTTAAATTTATTCTATGTCTAGAAACACTGTAAAAATTAGACATAACTTCTTTAATCACATTCATTTGTTCAACAGAAGCTTCAGAGAAAAGGAGGTCATCAGTAAAAAATAAGTGGGAAATAGAAAAGCTTTTACCTGAGAAAGTGTAAGGTTTCTATGTTTTCTATTGACATTCCTTTTCAATCGCATAACCAAGTCTCTCCATACATAAAACAAATACGTAAGGACTCAAAGGATCTCCCTGCCTATAACCTTTAGTAGGAGAAAATTAAGGGGTTTCTTCATCATTCCATATGATTTTCATGGTATTTGTACATATACAGGCCATGATAAGATTGATAATTTGAGCATCTAAACCAATTTTGGAGATGTATCCGCAAGAAAGTCCCAGTCCAAACGATCACATGCCTCTTCTATGTCAATTTTCAACATAACAAATCCTTTTCTTCTTTTCTTATTTATCATAGAGTGGATAATTTCCTAAGCTGTGATGATATTGTCGTTACTTTATCCTCCTTTAATAAAGCTGCATTGTTGTGGTTTTATCAAGTAGCTCATGCACCTCTTCAATCTCATTGCGAGGATTTTAGTGACAACTTTGAAGCTCACATTATAGCGATTGGTCAAAGATCCTTAAGAGCCATTGGATTCTCAGTCTTAGGGATAAGTACCACATTAGCTTTAGTATCTTATTAACTTTGGATTGTGTAATTTTTTCCCCTATAAGTTTTAAAAATAGTGTAATATCATTACATTTGACCAACATTTCACCATTAGTTGAAGAATTTTGAGAATTAAGGGAAATTTTGTTTAAGAAATTTAGAGTAATTAATATCATAAACTTTCAATTGCCACAGTATTTTTAGATTATTAATATTAATATTCTTCGTGAAAAATAAAGATTATCAATATTCAATTTAAAAGAATGATTTGACAATCGGTAATAGCCCTAAAATCAAAAGATTTTGGGTTCGATTATAATTAAACATCATTAAGTCAAAATCAGGAATAAAAGCAACGGGCCTTCCATTTGCCAACAATTGTTGACAAGTTTTTATATTCTTCTTATTTAAACATGGACAACTCAATAATGTTATGTTAGTTAAAAGTTTAGAATACCAATAATTTCTTTTAAAAAAACTTTCAAAGAAAAATTTTCTTTTAGCCCTAATCAAAATTAGTTAGTTAATAATCAATGTTAGTTAAAGATGACATTGTACTATTTTTAAAATTTTAGAAACATCATGCTAATGGAACATTATGGATACCAATTACTTATCAAGGTAACTTTATCCCTTTAACCTTTTTCTATTCAATGATTTAATTTTATGAATTTGACCCCTTTTATAGTAAGAGTCAATGTTATGAAACTCGGACCAAACATCGAACTTGAAAGAGCAACAAGTCACAGTCCTCAAGGTTGAACACTTGAGCCAGTTAGATTGATGGTTGAATTAATGACATAAAATTAAATAAAATAATATTTATATATACAAATATAATAAAACATTAATTTGTCGATAGTGCTTGGAATCTTGATGCCAAAGGCTAAACTCCTGGACTGCTAGAGTTGAAAGTAGAGGTATGTTGACACAAGCTTACAATCTCAAGTAAGATGCTGGAGTTAGAGGCACGCTGTTATGTCATGATTCACGAGCTTTTGATCTCAATGTCAAAGGCTAGATCACTAGAGCTGGAGGCAAAGGTTGGAGAAAAGATTAGAGATTGAGTCTAGTTTGTGGAGGAAAGATCAAATATTAGAGAAGAGAAGATAGAAGAGAATCAAAGATTAGAGAAGAGAAATCATGAATTTGAACAACTAAGCTTAAGTTTCCCTTTTTTCCCCCTTTTGAGGCTTTGGATCAGGTTGATCCGCTCTAATTTTCGGGTCAAAACCGATTCTCTTAAACTCGCTTAGATCAACCCGATCCAAATGCTCAAGTGATCCAAATGATTGAACCAAATTATTTTGTTTCCGATTCGATCTAGGTTTTAAAATATTGGTAAGAGTGGCTATATTATAAATTGGTTAGGCCGGGAGGCAGTGGGGATTGGGGAGAATTACCAAAACCAAACTATTTTAACAATTTAAACTTCTTTTAATTATTTATTATCAGTACAATTAATGGAATTAACTTGTTGGATAATTGTTTACTTCTAATTTTAAATATCTTACTAGTGTTATTACAAATAATTACCAATAATTATAGATTTACTTGATAATTACTATGATGACATATTTTTAATTGATTGTTGAATTCAATATGTAATTATAAATAAGAACCAATTTAATTTATTTAATTTTAAATATTAATTATGAAATTTAACAGTGATATAAATATATATATATATATATATATATTTTACAAAAACGTTTATTTGGTTCCACTGAAACAAAAAAACCATCACCCAAATATGCCCATATAAAAGGGGAAAGGGCACCCTATGCCACAGTATCTAGCTAGCAAACTTGCATTGCGTTATTAACATTAATTCTTATAACAATATAAAGCCTCCTGCATGGTTCTTTACGGTTCATTAGCAAAATAAATAATCACAAGGCTACACTATCTGCAATTTGAAACTCAACCTATCTCTAAAACTGCCAAGTGATCAATTTTTTCAACAGCATTCGGAGGTTCAGACTCATACATCATGACTCTCATATAATCTTGGCATAGATTGTGGAGGAACAATATGCAGAACGGAGCTAACTCATGAATCCCCCTCCACCCATGTTGGGTGCACCTTGCGATGATAACTGTCCCTGAGATACCAGTTGTGACCGTCCCGGACCTTGAACATACGCTGCTTGACTCATCCCTGCACCAACCATTTGCTGTTGCTGAGGAATCTGCTGCTGATGTTGCAGTTGCTGAAGTTGAGGAAGCTGCTGCTGCGGCTGCAGTTGTGAAAGCGGCTGTTGTTGCTGTTGCAGTTGCGGGAGTTGCTGCTGCTTCTGCTGAAGCTGCTGCTGTTGCAGCTGGGAGAGTTGTTGCGGCTGCACTGGGGGAAGTTGTTGCTGTTGTGTTGGTTGTAGGTGAGGGAGTTGCTGTTGCTGCATGTGAGCAACCTGCTGCGGCTGCTGCTGTTGCAGCTGCGGAAGATGCTGCTGCGATTGCATCCGCTGATGCTGATGCTGCTGCTGCTGGCTGGACAATTGTGGCTTAAATACCACCATGTCCTGTTGCATAGCAATTTTCAGAGAAATAGTGGAAGTATAAACAAGAAGACACCATTATTGTTTGGATTTTTTCATAAGAATTGGGTTTGTCAAGGAGATTTAGGGCTTGTTTGTATGAGGCATTGAATTTTAGAAGACTGGGAATGGGATTAGCAATGAGGGTGAGAATAAGTTTTAAAATGCAGTTTGTTATGTCATAAGATTTTTTTTTTAAAAAAAAAGACTCAACAACAACAACAACAAGCCTTTATCCCACTAGGTGGGGTCGGCTACATGAATTGCAAGACGCCATTGTGCTCTATCATTTATCAAACTTTTAGGAATATTATTGATTAAGAGATCGCGTTCAACAACTTCCAAGAGTGTTCTCTTAGGCCTTCCTCTACCTCTCTTAATCGGACTCAAAGTTATATGTTCCACTCTTTTCACTGGTGCCTCCCTTGGTCTTCTTTGTACATGCCCAAACCATCTCAACCGATTTTCTACCATTTTTTCCTCAATAGGTGCCACCCTCACTTTTTCACGTACGTGCTCATTTCGAATTTTATCTTTACGTGTATGTCCGCACATCCATCGTAACATTTCCCTCATCATCATCATCATCATCCTTCTCCTCTTTCCTGCCGCTATCTGCACTCCACTCAATCCAACTAAAACAATAATAACTTGAACTTGATTTTTAATGAGCTTGCATATCTATATTCAATTACTATTGAACTCGCATAACCAAATCTAGCTTTCAAATTTGAACCACATTCGTCCTCCTTAGCCACTAACTCCACTGACCTCAAGCTCACCAGATCGGGCCAAGGAGGGAGAGGGGCTGCTGTCTAGCTCACCAAATCTAAAGTTCTAGGGATGCCGATAATGAGGAGCCCGCCAAATCTGATCTTCCAAGGACGCCAACGATGAGCAAGGAAATGGAAGGGAGAGCAGATGTTAGGGAGCCAGGGGCGCTGATCCTCCAGCAAAAGATGGCAACACAAGGAAAGGGTAGAGGGCTTTGGTCTGAAAATATTCAATCTCAGGACTAATTTTCCAATACTGGTGGGATGGTGGTATTGGGTAATCCCACATAGATGGGGTTGGGATTCAATTTCTCATTACCTTGTACCAAACATAAAAAGCTGGTACTAGCCAATCTCAATCTTAGTCCCACCTCACCAGTCCTCATTCGAAACAGGGCCTTAGTGCAGAGTTTTAGGTTGGTTTCCGACTGTAGAGAAAGGTAGAAGTTTAGGTTGCACAACCACGCATGCCAAGGATCCTACCCTTAGTGAATGGGGATTCAACAATGTTCTTTCAAAATATAAGGTGCAAGTATA
The DNA here is from genome assembly GCF_029017545.1 of Prosopis cineraria. Lineage (NCBI taxonomy): Eukaryota > Viridiplantae > Streptophyta > Magnoliopsida > Fabales > Fabaceae > Prosopis > Prosopis cineraria. The sequence goes on along the minus strand of NW_026557411.1, from coordinate 3,552 downwards.
GTAATTTACTGCATAAATAAAGAATATTTTTAATATTTTACATGATACAACATTTTTACAACAATAAAAAATAGATAATGACCGTTCTGTATAAATAATCAAACCAAAGGTCAGTTGCCTGTTGATAGTGTCATGATTGTGCTTTCATCAGAACCACGTTGGTCACATAACATGTTTGAAAATAGGTGTCTAAGCTTTATAGTTAACTCACCTCCAGGGCAAGAGAAAAGTAGCTCAACTTCCATCCTTACTACAGTGTAAATAGCATTAAATGGAAGTATCAACAACTAATTGAGAAGTACTCACTCGAACTCTCACGACAGTATAATAATAAACACAATGTTGCGTGTACCTTAAAATCGGCCATACTTCAAAGAAACTCAGAAATTCTTTTGATGTGTGAGCTAATTGATTACGGAAAGAAGTGTGGATTCCATTCATCCCTATTCCCACGAAAGAGAAGAAAATTTAATGTTCAAGAAGCTTGAGTTAAGAATTTCTCACCCCAGGAAAAAGCATCCCAATCAAGCGGCAGGGTTTGTCAGAGACAGATAGTAGCAACGTCTGTGAGGGTAATTCGATAACGGCACACTGAAATGAGGAGGAAAAAAAAAGACAAAAGAAATTCAGCACCAGAATAAGCATGCCAAAACCAAGAAATATAAACGGTCCATCCAGACAGATCATATTAAGTAGATGATTATATAGCCACCTCTTATTTTGTGGAGTTGAGTTGTAGCGGAGAATTTAAATTACAGCAGATTGCAGAGCCCTGTTGAGCCCCTCTCTTTTCCTTTCCTTTCCTTTGCTCAGTTTCTTATTTTTAATTGACCTAGGAGGGAGATTTTATTTTAGGGTAAACAAGCATTTTTGCTTCTCACTATTCGCTCAGAAACATTTGATATTCTAAACTTTCAAGTGGTGCAATTTCCCTCTTCCACTTTTGAAAATTGTGCATATATAAAAAGGGACCTCAATGAGGACTTAATTATATCAATTTTCTTATAGAATACTCATTTGTAATTTTATGGGTTCTTTTTGTAAGTTTCGATATCCTTTTCTTGAATATTTTGGGTCAACTAACAGCCAAAGTTAGTTTTTTTAATAGCAAGGTGCTGCACCATTTTCAAAAGTTGATAAGAAAATTGCACCACACAAAAATTTAGGATACTAGATGCCTAAGAGAATAGTTGAAGGGAAAAAATGCTCTTTAACCCTTTATTTTATGCCCCCTCTTGCACTTCTTTTTTTCCTAGTCAATTCTTCTTCTACTTACTCTAAAAAGAAAAACACAGGAAATGCTGCCCGTTTGTTTTGTATGAGTCTCATAAGTATGCCCTGCCCGCGTTCTCCTAATTCAAGTTTACAATAACTATCACTTTACATGCAAACAAACAAAGAATACCCACAAAACAAGCTCGTAGCATATGCAGGCAGCAGGCACAAAAATTACAACAGTTACAATCCTTCAATGAAACAAGTAAATTATCCATCCTCATTCAGCATCTCAAAAATGGAGTTTGAAATAACACAGATAATTATACAAAGTGTGATTTACAAATTTTGAGCGACTGGTTATACACTTGTGATCCCAACTTATATTGCCTAGACAAATTTGAAACCATTGTACTCAAGACATTGATAAACTGCAACTTTTAAACACAGATAGTGACCCATACAATTTCAGTGCTTATCATAAACTCACATATAGGTTCATTTTACCAATTGGTTATTTTTCCCCACTAATAATTAATATATGGCATGCAATTATTATGCTTACAGGGCAATATGGGACATGCCATTCTTTTTAGGGGAGGAATGCAGAACAAAGTTGAGATTAATATAAATAATTACTTTCAAAGATAACATCATGCAGACAGAGTCATAGTTCCATGTAATCTAAGATATTATATTTAGTGAAGTGATTTCTTTTTTTAATCTTCAAATTAATTGATTGGAGATCCTCCCATTATAACAGCTACATTTTATCTTCTTTCTAGAGCGAGGCTTATCAATTAATGATATTGTTGCAGATTAGAAGAAGAAATAAAGAAAAGGGAAACAAAAACTAAGATGCACTGATAAATTACCAGCTTCTTTTCCTGAAGCTGAGCAAGAAACCCATGCGGGTTCAAAGCCCGAAAAAACTAGGAAATCTGCCTTCCCAACGTATTGCCTTTTGTCAAAACATTGTCATGTTAGAATATCTACAGAGTAATGTCTGAAACACATACAGCCACACACTCTACCATGAATGAGCAAGACCCAAGCTGAGCACAAAAAAGAAATTACTGGTTATTCATGTGGTCTTGAGATATAAGACGATCTATTCGCATTGTGTGTCGCCAGTCTGATGCAAGCCTGGGACCCATAAAAAGCAGTCATTAACTTTTCATAATTAATGCCAATTTAGGCCAATATAGGTGACAATTTAAAGCAACTGTTGATGATTTAGGCCAGGAAGACACTTAGGAAAATCCCATACTGCTTCAGCCATATTGATATAAATTTGGAGCAAATGATGTGTCATGAAAAAGTTAAATATTTCGTATGTCTAAGGTAATTTACTATGAAGAAATGGGGAGAAATGTCGACCCAAATAGTTACAATCACTTCCATTTGCACATAATACAGAATACTCATGCACACTTTGCTTTGTTAAAAAAACATGTTCTTTAGATCAAGAATATATAACTCGTATAGGCAACCCTGAAATGGATTTCATAAATCACTAGAATTATAACTAAAGTGGGATACCAACTAAATTAGTGTGTGTGTGTGTGGGGGACTATTGAGTAATTATTGTACATTATTAGTCTTTACTCTATTGTCTTCTCTCCACTCTATACACACACACACTACGGTATCTCACATGAATGATAAGAGAAAATATTTTCTCTTCTAAAATCTACATGGTATCGGAGCCTCGTTTCACTCAAAGACTTGTAAGCTTGTTATTTCAACACATTTGAAGTCTAAAATGGGACTGACTAGCTATAATAGGGACTTGTATGCACCACACCGTTTGTTTGAAACTCGAAAACTGGACTGGCCCTAATTGGAAGCACAAGAACTTGGTTGTTTCGGGCATATTTGATATGAGCAGCTTGTGGACTCACATTTGAAGAGGAGGGTTGTTAGGTTATCCAAGTATGAGTGAACTTAAGAGGATATGGTAAATCCCACATTAAATAAAGTTGGACCCAATAACTAATATAAAAATAAAAAGAAAGGACACATAAACTTGAGCCTATTAAAATGGGTGTCCTTTCATTACTCTTACTCATTTCTCCTCTCCCCCGTTTTCGAGCTCTATTGTCTTATCTCCAGTTGTACATAATTATATATGTATGTGTGTCTGTATATGCTATCACATCCCACATGAATGATAAGTGAAAAATATTTTCTTCTCTAAATCCACATGAGTAATAGGGGCTCTAGTCACTTGAGCAAGCAGTTAGGAGTTCAAATCTCATTTCCTTGTATATGTTACCATTTAATTAAGAGATCTTCCATTTTCCCTCAACACTTCAGAAGAGATAATCTCTATTG
>NW_026557410.1:0-22712 GCF_029017545.1 Prosopis cineraria | reverse complement strand
CATATGATCTGAGTGGTCTTCAACCTCCTCCACTTCCAAAGAGAGTTTACTATTCAGAAAGAACTCCCAGAGAGCAAGCTGAGACACTGAATCGCTCCAAAAGTCAGATGATACTGAGGGCTCTCAGTTCTTGTGTCAGATTTAACTTTCTGATATCAGCCGCAGGGTTCAGTTGCAGAATCTGGTGACAACATGCATATAGAAATCTTACCAATCGTTCTGAGGAATTGAACATTGCAGCAAAGCCATTGCATGCAGATGGCCACGCTATTTATAATGGATGTTCCAGACCGCCAAGGCATGTGCCTTGAGAGCAGTCAGACAAATTTAAGCTATCAGAACATGTAAATCCTGAATTGAGGCAGGCCTTGCCAGACAATAAGGCAGTAAGGATGAGATAAATGAGGATCAGTTTAATAAGTTGGGAAGCTGAAAGTCATTTTAAAGATAACCCCCGGAAAGCCTCTGCTTGATGAAAACAAAAACAAGTACTTTGCAGCAGCTTCCTTCCGTTAATCATTATGATGATCCAGCATCCGAACTTCCAGAGATCATTTGGAATGACCTTTAGGAAGGAGTCCAATGATGATTGTGTGACACAAGCACTACCCTGTTTCTTCTACTGAGCACCCAGTTGATGATGTTTCTCAAGATTTTCCCTCTAATGTTTTTTCCAAGCAAGCACAAGGTGTTCTTATTGATATTGATGATCGATTTCCCCGTAATTGCTTTCTAATATGTACTCTCAAGCAACACTTGCAGAAGATTCATCCAGTCTACTTCCGCTAACCAAGGATGGAGTTAGTGTGAGCATAGCCATGGAAATCATGAACCTAAACCATGGTCATATTTTCATAAATTGGCACAAGGGCTTGATAATGTGACCTTGATTGACCGGGACCATCATGATTTCTCACCTGCACTAGGAAATGAAGCCGGGATAATAAAATTCCCCTGATACATACACCGGTAATGACTGATGGAATATCTCGAGATCATGTAGAATCTCCCGCCCCAACTTTGGTGAAGAAATCAGAAAGACGGGAGGGATGATTGGAACTGAAACTGCTGAATCAAATTATGGTCATAATCATTCCCAAATGAAGGAAACTGAAAGCATGCAGTTTGACTATGATGGGAAACGTAAGAGCACAAGAATCAGAATATGAGGTATGCTTCTGATGACTTTTTTGGTTTCAGAATCTGTTCAGATCGCTTTTCTTTTGACACATATTTTTATGGCTTCATCTAGGATGGTCAATTTTGAAAAAGAAACAGTAGTCTACCACCTCTGGATCATTCTATAGGAGATGTTGATCAATACCTTTCAGGTATCATTCTTGTGTATCTATATCTTCTTTGCTTTGATGTCAGTTATTCTGTTTTGTCTTCTTTCTCTTTCCCCCAATGGTATAAAGAATGCTTTATCGGGAAAGTTTTCCTGTACTTTGATTACAGGGGTGTGCACTTATCATATTGTTGAAAATTTTGGATCAACTCATTTGTATGAACGAAGTAAATATAGGTTCACTGTTTAGTAAATATGGTATGTGATGTGTTTCTTTGCTCTGAATGGAACTGTGAGCCTGGAACATTGTTAAGTTACCTAAATGGAAAACACTTTGAATTCATAGTTTCGTTGTTCTCCTTTGAGGATTACTTGCCATGATGGATGAAGGGAAGTTTCATCTTTCTAATAATCGGTAGAATTGTTTTTTTATTCATGGTTTTGTGTTCACAGTGAAATTAATGATAAAGGTGACTGGTAGCTGTATCCTAATATATTTCAATTTTCATTCTTGCTGCTTTAACTCCTAGCACGTCTTTTAAAAAAAAACAAAATTCAGTCCTCTGAAAATTATTCATCACACAACTCTTCAAATATGCATTTATAGATCTATTCTTAAATCATTTTTGCCATCATGTAGTCGAGGAAACTATGCTCCAAGTAGTTTTGAAACAGGCCTTATAATTAATTTTCCATTTTGGTTTCACAAGGTTTGATCATAGAGGTGCTGATACAATGCCAAGGAACACTTCAACCCTAAAGTTTAAGACGTTAAGAAGATTAAATAGTTTTATAATAATATCTAACAGATCTCTATACATTGATGGGCCTTGTGTTTCCCTCAGGGGTTGAAGTGTTAAATATCATTGATGGGCCTATAGTTAATTCCTGGTCATTTGCTTCAAAATGTTTTGTATATGTACTGATAGGTTCTAAATGTTTTTCTTTGCCTTGTGGAATTTATAGTTCATAAAGAATGAAGATCTTGAAGAGTTGAAGGAACTGGGTTCTGGTACCTTTGGGACTGTTTATCATGGAAAATGGCGGGGGACCGATGTTGCCATTAAAAGAATCAAGAAAAGCTGCTTCACTGGTCGATCATCTGAACAAGAAAGACTGGTAAGTTGCAATTCAATTCCTATCAGCATAAAATGTGCTATTTATTTATTTATTTTTAATTACGCCCTATTGAGCCCCCCTTCATGGGGACAAAGGAAAAAGCTCTCCATCTCTCAAACTCTTTATCAGAGCATTAATGGTACAGTATATTTCCTTCCTTTTTCCAGACTCTAGAGTTCTGGCGCGAAGCTGACATACTTTCCAAACTTCATCATCCAAATGTGGTGGCATTTTATGGTGTGGTTCAGGATGGACCTGGTGGAACAATGGCCACTGTTACTGAATTCATGGTGGATGGTTCGCTTAGGCATGTATTACTTCGCAAGGATAGGTAAAGAATTTCTACTTAGTTTTTTTCTACCTGTGACATTGGGTAATAAATTTTATTCAAATCGTTTCATTTAAGGTCAAGGCTTGCTCCTGCTCTATATTCGGTAAGTAATATAGGCATGTGCTGATAAAAACTCTCTCTTTTTGATAGAAGGCATGCCAATTTCCTATTTCTTTTGGATAGTTTTCAAATTAGGTAGCTGCCTGAGCCGTAGGCATCAAAGTATTTATCATGTCAAAGTGTTCAAGTGATGGATTCGAAGTTGCCAGGCTGTGTTTTTAACTTAGCATAATTTTGATTGCAGGTATCTTGATCGTAGGAAGAGGCTGATAATTGCCATGGATGCTGCTTTTGGAATGGAATATTTGCACTCAAAAAATATTGTGCATTTTGACTTAAAATGTGACAATTTGCTTGTGAACATGAAAGATCCTTTACGGCCAATCTGCAAGGTACTTATCCTGTGATCATGATTTCAAAACTTGTGTCTTGAGAAGACTAATAAATTTGCTCTTAGGTTGGAGATTTTGGGTTGTCAAAAATCAAAAGAAATACCCTGGTATCCGGTGGTGTGCGAGGAACCTTGCCATGGATGGCGCCAGAGCTGCTGAATGGCAGCAGCAACAAAGTCTCAGAAAAGGTAAATTATGATAGGTCGATCATGTAATGTGTTTTTACCGCTGCTTAAAGGATATACATAGATATAGTGTTGAGCATTGTCCAGTTTATGGATATACGTTAAGTCAAAGCTTGTTCAGGTCAGATTATATGGGTATAAGGTTTACTCCGGTGGTTTTCTATATTTGCTAGACTTGAGCCTGAGATCATATTTAAGATGATATGGTGCCAAATCACTGCAACCAATTACTATTGATCACTAATAAATATATTGCAATTGAGTTGTAGTGATCTCTTATCCAGATGTTAAATGGCTTTTATCTCTCATGATGAAATTCTCATATTAGACAAACTCATTTTCCAGTATTCAGGACTCACCCTTCCCTCTCACTATCTGTTAGTGCTCAAATACCTGTGCGTGCATGCGTGTTTTCTGAGCATTTAACCACCCCTTATTCTCCTATTTCATTCTTCCATTACATTGTAAATCTTATTTTATTTGGGGGTTGTATGAATTTTCATCTCTTAATAATCATTGGCAAAGAAACCCTGAAAGCTGATGTTTTCTTAGTGGCCATCTTTATCTCCTATATTTCTTTTCTTTTCTTTTTTTAATTGCTAAAAGTTTAGGTGTGTTGGGTCCTAGGAGTTCATTAGGGCCAGGGTGTATCTCTGGGCTCAATGCTTAGAGAGATGTTTATAGATTGCCCATTAAGAAGGGTTTTATATCAGCAATGAGATTTGTTACTACAACCTTGTGGGTTATTGGTCAAATCCTTACTAATTATGACAACCTTTTGTTGGTTATTTCTTATATTTCTCATTTTCTTCATCATCCTGTCTTGCAAGCAGTATTTGATGAATTGCTTTTTGATTTGTAGGTTGATGTATTCTCCTTTGGCATAGTATTATGGGAGATTCTAACGGGTGAGGAGCCGTATGCCAATATGCACTATGGTGCAATTATAGGTATGATAATTTTTGTTTTCTTTAACTTATCTACATAAAGCGTCAGCTTAAATCTTGTTGCATCCTTCTGAATTGGTTTCCTACATCTTTGTTAATAGCTTAAAGTCACAATTCCTTTGGACATAGCTAAACATAATGCTCAACGGCTAAGAACAAGCCAGCGAAGCCCTCAAAATGAAACAGTAACACCTGACCCTTATAGCCAACTCGACATATGTCAACAAGAGTTTTGGGACAAATCAATTTCAAAAATCAATCCGGATTTCTTGCATTCATGAAAGTGAATCATATAGGACAACTAGAGATATAGATAGAGAAAAAGAATGAATCGTGTGTAAAAATTGGTCTGAGCGTTTAGAGTTACTCTTTGTGGACCACAATATAGGTGTTAGTAACTATTTCACGGTTTTAAAAAAAAACAAAGAAAGTTACGTGAAACTTTCGTCTCTTGAAAATTTTTATATTTTTCAATTATACTCTCATTAAATATTCTATTTAGGTGCATTGATAATGACAATTGAAATTTTAAATGCATCATTTCAAAAAGAGTAATGAATGAAGGATATAGTTGGAAAATCAATTATAAAAACTGTCTAATACCCTATATTTTAAAATAAGTAATAATTTTAAAAGATGTCTTATATGGTGGTATGGAAGAAATATTTTTTGTGTTTTACTGTCACAAAGAATCCAATTGTTAGGCCTGACAACACATACATGAATGATAACGGATTTAAACTTCCGAAATACTATGTTACTAAAATTCTGTCCATGCAGGTGGGATAGTAAATAACACATTAAGGCCAACAATCCCAAGTAATTGTGATTTGGAATGGAGAACACTAATGGAGCAATGTTGGGCGCCGAATCCTGCAGCCCGGCCGTCCTTCTCCGAAATCACTCGTCGCTTGCGTGTAATGTCAGCAGCAGCGAATCAATCCAAAGCACAAGGCCACAAAGCAGCTAAATGATTGTAAAAGAGATACTCATGCTGTTTTTCCTACCCCCTTATATATATATATATATATATATATATATGATGGCCATTGATACTGTCAAATTAATTCATTGAATGATACCCCATGGAAGCAATATTTTACCAGGGGTGGTGAGAATCTTGTAGGTTGTCTATTTATTTTCTTTCATCTAATTCTATACTGAGCAAGTTTTTTGTTGCATCTGTACTGCTGCAGAATTGCAAAATAGAAACTTTGGTTTCTATTATGGTTTCTGTTGTTGGTTTCTTTTTTCTCTTCCGTAGTTTTAATCTGGCTTTGGTTTGAAGATTGATAATGTTAGCTCCAAAACTGTTTCTAGTTTGAGTAGTGATGAAATTTGATTCTCAATTTCTCATTTATAGCCTAGTTAAGCATATGTCTCATGAGACGCGTAGAATTTGTTTTTGAAAAAAGTCAGATTTGTTATTTCCTTGTTTTTTAAGCTTTCCTTTCCGTGTAAATGCTTTGCTTTTTGTTTTCAATGCTTGCTTAATTTATGGGATCCATCATCAAATTTGTTGCATGGATCTCTCTCTCTCTCTCCTCTCTCTCTCTCTCTCTCTCTCTATATATAATATATATATATGGGCTTTAGATATCCATTATCACAATTTTTTTTTAAACTACGTGCACTTGTTTTGAAAATAAAAATAATGTAAGACATTAAGATGAGGGAAATGAACAAGGCAAGGAAAAATTAGAGGAGAAAAATAATGAGTGATTTTCATTCACTTCAAGTTTGTGATCACCTGATACATGCTTCGTATTCATCGGACACAAGTCCTTAAATTTGTTTAACACAAAGAATACATCTATATAATTGTAGAATATATAATAAGTGTATTAATCATAAAAAAACTCTCATACACATCCACAAATAAATTACAATATTTATAACACACTTCATCAATAACTAAAATTGAAGTACATAATGGAAATCTATCAAATTACTATATTTTTACCATAAAAATGGGAAGACCATGAAAATAGGAAAAATAGTAATAAAATCTCAAAAATATATAAATGATAATCAAGTCTTTTGAAACACCATAATTTCTCTAAAATCTTTAAATACTTTTCTAACATCAATTATTTTAGGTTAAATGATTAAATTGCCTCTTGTTTAACATAAAAATAAGGGGTTTAGCTTTATTTTTTCAATTACAATTTTTTGTTTAAATAATTGCAACTTTTGTCATGTGAATCGCAAAAATTGAATAAAAAATTATAACTTCTCATGTAAAATTTCTTATATGATTAATAAACAAGTTCTGAAAATAATCAATTCTAATCATAACTTTAATTTGTGAATCGCAAAAATTAAACAAGAAATCACAACATTCCCCTCATAAACTCGTTATTTTTTTTATTTTAAATAAGGGACAATTTAATCATTAAATCTAAAATTATTAATGTCAAAAAAGTATCTAAGAACTTTGAAAAATTATAATATTTCTAGAAGTCTGATTGTCATTTATATATTTTAATAAGAGTTTACTATCTTTTTTTATAAAAATATAGGGTTCAAATTTTACACAACAAATGGTTATTTTTTAAATCAAATGATAATGATAATGCAAATAAGATCTAAAAAAAAAAAGATTAAGAAGCCCCACAAAATATTTAATCCTAAGAAATAACGAACAGCTTTCACTTTCACTATTAATTGAACTCAAAATAATTCATGCACTTTGTGTTTTGGGAAGTTTATTACTTTCATGTTATTGAAACCTAACTATTCATTACCAAGTGAGTACAGCATAAGGTTAGATACATTTCAAGATAAATGTATATCACCTGATTGCTACAAAGGCCGCCAATCCTTATTTTTTTTAAGGAAATTATTTCACCATTTTCAATACTCCAATGAAGATTATCAGTAATGATATTACTCGATTTCACATAACTTTTTAAATAGGTGAAGTAGAAGTTTTGAAATGAAAGTAAAACCATTTTTAGTTGAAAAATATTCATGGCTCAGTACTTCACTTTATAGTTGGACTTAGTAAGACACTATAGCTTCTCTAGTATCTGCAAAAAGACATAGGTATCTTAATGGAACAGTATGGTGTAATAGTTTTTATTATTTACTTTAAAGTGGTTTTTTTTTTATATAGAAAGTGGGTGGTTTTGTACTTTTGTTTACTATCATGCAAATGTCTTTTGTTTTTCTAATAAACCAAATGTCTTTGTTTTAAATTAACGAAAATAGAAACAAGTAATTAAAATTGATTTTATTTTGCTCGAATTGATTTAATTTTCAACTTAATTCTATGTGGATAAAAGCATTATTGTTAGAAATTCTCCTAAAATCCTAGCCAAAAAAAAAAAAAACAGACCTCTACTGCTCTTTGTTTGTGTGTGTGTTTTTTTTGTACACTCACAAAAGCACCTAACATTTTCTCCACACGTGATTAATATCCTCCTCCTCGTTATAAAACATGTTACATGTATAACCTTTTTTTTTTTGGACAAAAAACAAAAAAAACAAAAACATGGAGAATCTAGAATCACGTCTGACGTCACGTGTCTCCACATTCCTCATGTATTTCCCTCCGCCACACAAAAGGTGGGACACGTTGGCCAATCTTCAATTAGTCATTTAGAACATAGAAGTTGAAAATTAAAAATTACAAATTATTGTAGTGTGATCTACTATAAATTAAAAATAATAAATCTAAAACATTTTATAATTTGAGAAGAAATTACATACTTCTTCCATTTAAAAATATAAAATATTTTTATTAAATCTCACCCTAATAAAGTACTCCCTCCGGTCCCATTTATAAGTCCAATTTTAGAAGGTGTATTTGGTCCCATTTATAAGTCACCGTGTGTCTTTTTAGGTAATATTTGAGAGGTATTTCCAAAATTACCCTTCATGAGAGAGAAAAAGTAACAGGACATTACTTTTTAGATTTGTTATATAGGGGCATGTTTGGAATTTTACTTACTTTTATTCCTTGTACTTTTATTGTATTGGTATTGATGAGGTTGGTAGAAATAACTTATAAATAGGACCGGAGGGAGTAGTTATTTACTTTTAAACTAATCCTACCTTTTTATATTTACCTCTATAAAATACCTTTTAATAAATATAAAGTTATTATCAATAGGGACACTTTTAAAAAAAAATAATAATTAAACCTCAAAAGATTAAAAATACTTTATATTTTTAAATATTCAACTTTTTAAAAAATACCTTATATTTTTAAGTGGAGGGAGTACTTATATACACAAATTTATAAAAGATTGTAATAATATTTACTCCCTCAGTTCACTATTAATTTTTTTTAAATATCATGTTAATAAATACAAGACATTTTAGGCTTTTTAAATAATAACTAATACAATGTTTTAATTAATATTAAAACAAGCTATTAGATAAGAGTAAAAATTAAAAGAATATGTAATTTTAAATTTTATTAATTAACTAATTAAAATATATAAATTAATTAAAAGTGTTTTATAAAACTGAACGTAAGAAGCATGACAAATACAACCTATCACATATTGTATAATATTCGAATAAAATAAAAAAGGAAACAATATTAGCGTGAAAAGTGAAAAACTGTTGGTATTGACCGCCACTACACAGTTACGTGGATTGAAGAAAATGACGAGTTTTAAACTAATTTACGAAAACGGAAATTTTTAAATAATGATATATTTGATAAATTTTTTATTTATAAATTAATAAATTTCACTTACAAATTTTTATTTTAAGAGTTGCAAATCATAAATAACAAGTTTTGTAAGATCTTGTTCCGTACAAAATGACCTCTAAGGCTCTAACCTTTTCTAATTTTTATTTTATGAGGATCAATAATTTTAATTTCTAAACAGTCATTCATAATCTTAGTGCATTAGCCTTATCATTTAATCATTTCTCACATCACATCCCATTAAGCCACAACAAATCCAAAAATTTAAAAAGTTTAAACACTAACACCTATTCAACTTCAAACAAGTCTGAAATTGAAACTACACTCTAAATAAAGTTAAGAAACACAATAACATTTAAACATCTAACCACACACACAACACAACACAAACATAGAAGATCAAGTGAGGACTCAGGAATGTTTGTCAATTTTTTTTAGATTTGTATTAGTCATCAATCCTTACTTCTTTAGAGTAACTTGATATAGCAAAAAATTTAACTATTGACTTTTTTTCTACAAAATAAACTAAAATAATTAGATCAATAAATAATTATATAGATTATATAATATGGGGGAAGATGTGAAGTAGAATACAAATCAAATAGGTTATTCAAAATTCAAATTACTTTCAAAATCTAAATATGATATAATGATATGTATATCTGTAGCCTCCCATTATTTTATAAATAGGTACCCACCCACTCATACCCATTTTATTCTACACGAGTATGGGTATGGGGGAACTCGTTTTGCAATGAGTCAAGCATACAGGCAAGTTCGCATGTAAAATGTTCACCCTCTATTTATGAGATTTTTACTTGTAAATGGTAGTGGTTATTTTAGGTTTTTGCTGTTCTGTCACATTGTTCTTTTTATAGTAGGGTTCTACTTAATCTTTAAGAGCTGTCAATAACTTATTGCTCAATATTTATGATATTTTTGCCTATAAAAAATAGTATTTGTAGATTTTAGTGTATAGTCATGAACTTTTGGGCACTCTCCTCCCTTACCTTGGTGCTTTTCCTGAGTTATTCTGTATTTTTGCAGTTATGTCATCCTATTTGTTTTATAAGAGGGTTTCACTTAATTTTAGAGAGTTTTAAAAAATTGTGACAAGATAGCTCTTAAAGATAATGTATTTGAGCATGATTTAGAACAGATTTTCTATAAGATTTTCCAACATACACTTGTCAAATTTTCTTGAAAAATGAATTATAAATACTCCATCCAAACTAAAATATAAATCACTTTCTAAACGTATGTGTTGGTTCAAAATACTTCCTTCAATTCTCATTATATGATACTTTCAAAAATGTCACATTTCAAAAAAAACTAGTTTTTTTTATATCATAAAAAAAGATATGTATTTTTATTTTTATCCTTAATTTTAAATAATAATACAATTACATTAAATATCTTCATGCTAATTAAGAATAGATAAAATTAAAAAAAATTTAATTATTACAAAGAGTCCTATATTTTAGACTAAAATTTACTTTTAAAATGTATCTTATAAATAAAATTGGAGAGAATAGTGGGCATTGGGAAAATTTTATGTCTGTCCATCCATTTATACCTTGTTTTTTTTATTCATTGTCTTTAAATACTCCATATTTAAATATCACACACATGTTACTAGTAATTCTTAAAAGGACATAAATAAAAAAATGTAGATATTTTTAAAAAATTAAAATTTCAATTAATATTTTTAATAAATCATAAATTAGTTAATAATGATAAATATTATTGTCTGAAGGAAGTATTGATTTAGTCATTTAAATAGTTTCAATAAGACATCTCAATTATAAATTGGGGAATATATTTAGAATGTAAGTTTTTATTAATAATTAAAATTATTAAATTTTTAATTATTTGAATAAATATTTATCATTTATTTTTCAAAATATTTTGTCCAAAATCTAATTCTCATTAATTTTTTTTTCAGCAGTTAATTGTCATTATCCCCGTACTGTATATGCCTAACAGTTTCTCCGCACGTGATTAACAATTAACATTCTCCTCCTCTTGTCTCTGCCACGTGTCACGCATATATAAAAAAGAGGAAAATGGAAAATGATGAATGGTCTCTGAAATTAACGGAGCAGCTTTTGGTGTTTGTGTTTTGAAAGCACTTGGTGTTGCCCCTGTCCTCTTTCATTCGCTCCCACGCGAACAACGTACTATTAATCACAGTGGGCTGAAAGCTCAGCCGGAGAAACCTATGGCCATGGAGTCAATGTTCAAGCCCGATATACTGAAAGGCAAGGTTGCTCTTCTCACGGGAGGCGGCTCCGGAATCGGCTTTGAAATCTCCACCCAATTCGGCAAACATGGTGCTTCCGTTGCCATCATGGGTCGACGCAAGCAAGTCCTCGATTCTGCTGTTTCTTCTCTCCGCTCACTTGGGATTCCGGTGATTCATCTTTTTTCTGCTACTTGTTTTCGTCTTCCATCACGGGTCTTGCATGTTGTGGTTTCTTATTTCTGAATTTATCGTATTCCTTCCTTTTATTGATCGGCAAGTTTGACCTGAATATCGTTACTGGTCTGTTCTTGAATTGAAGATATTGAATATGTGGTAACTGGTTCCCCTGTTGTGCTCTTTAGACCAATGGTTATTTAGGTATCACCATGTCCGTCTGGTATAGTTAACCGTCAGTTGTGGAATTGTTGGTTGGTGGCTAAAAAGAGTATTTCCTTCCGCGTGATTGCTGGCCGTTATTCAAAGAAGATCAATGGCTTTTCTATTATTATGGATCTTGTTGTTTTGCTCAGGCTGTTGGTTTTGAAGGGGATGTTCGTAAGCAAGAAGATGCAAAAAGAGTTGTGGAATCAACTTATAACCATTTTGGAAGGATTGACATTCTTGTGAATGCTGCAGCTGGAAACTTTTTAGCATCAGCAGAGGATCTGTCTCCTAAAGGATTTAAAACAGGTACTGTATTTCTTAAGTTTCACTTTCTTTATTATTATTATTATTTTTTCTCTAATATGCGCAAAACTGTTCCAGTTCTCCTTTAAAGTGCCGTAAATGGTATGCCGTACGATTCATTGGAAGTGATTTTGGGATGCAATTTTTTTATGCCGTACGATTCATTGGAAGTGATTTTGAGATGCAATTTTTTTGTATGAGTAGAAGACAAAAGACCCTCATTCTCCCCACCCACCCCAATGACAAAGGGGAAAAAAAAAAAAAATTCAGGGATTTCCTATCCTCTGTCTTTTTTATTTTCTTCCTGTTGATAAATTAATTTTAAATCTTGCTGGTAAATTTCAGAATGAAGCAAGCTTGAGTTTTACCATGCGAATGAACACGCTGAAAATCTGTAAAGATTTAAGCAGTTTGTGGATGCTTTTACTACCTGCTATTGTGCATGAGTCATGGAATCCCTAAAATAGAAGATAATTTAGCAACTTTTAAAATTCATATAAAACACTTCTTTTAGGCATAACGTGGTTCGCATCATTGATAAGCTATTATTGCTTAAAGAACACATCCTTCAAAAAAAGTGCTTAGGTAGATGTGTATGTGCCACTTGAGAAGTTACCCCACAAGTCAGGGTTTAGAACATGATGCAGCCAGTTTTTAAATATACTAAAGAGGTAGATACAGGAAGTAGTTATCAATTGTAAATCTTGTTGCAGTTATGGATATTGACTCTGTTGGCACATTTACAATGTGCCATGAAGCATTAAAATATCTCAAGAAAGGAGCACAAGGAAGAAGCTCTTCTGGTGGGGGAACAATATTAAACATTAGTGCTACCTTGCATTATACAGCTTCTTGGTATCAAGTCCATGTGTCAGCAGCTAAGGTCTGTAACATGTTTCCCAGACATTAAACATCACATGGACTTGCATTTAACTTCAAAAAGTTCTCTCTCCAACAGGCAGCTGTTGATGCTATTACGAGAAACTTGGCTCTAGAATGGGGAACAGACTATGATATTAGAGTCAATGGGATTGCACCTGGTCCTATTGGTGATACTTCTGGCATGGATAAGCTGGATCCTCGGGAAATAAATAGCGAAGCCAGACGTCTGCCTTTGTTCAAAATCGGGGATAAATGGGATATTGCCATGGCTGCTCTCTACCTTGTGTCAGATGCAGGTAATTATGTTTACAATTGATGTTTCAAAATCGTGTGTGTGTTTGCTTTACCATAGAAATTGTTTTTTATTGGGTTATATTTTCTTTGTATTCCTTGCAGTCCTTTTCAATCAAATGTTGTCCATGTGCTTTCCACGTCTTTTTAAACATCAACCAGAACCATAATATGTATACAAAGAAATAGAATTCCTTTCCTTTGAAATTAAAACTGGGGTTTCTTGTATTGACAAAGTAGCAATTTTTTAAAATGGGTGTTGTTTTTCCAAGGCATTCGTTTGCCCGTTTCCTCATTTGTTTTTCTTTGTCCATGAAAGCTTCTCATTTCCTTTGCTTCCTTTCTCTCGTCTTTAAATTTAACATTCTTGCAAATTCTTGAAAGGAAAATTTGTCAACGGGACCACTCTGATAGTTGATGGAGGACTCTGGCTGAGCAAGCCTCGTCATCTTCCAAAGGAGGCAGTGAAGCAGGTTTCCCGATCAGTAGAAAAGAGGTCCAGAGTTAATCCAGTTGGTGTTCCAACAAGCAAGTTGTGATTTTGAAACTTCATTTCCTGGTTGTCCCTCTACGTACCAGCAAACTTATTTCTCTTACAGAGTATTACTTTGGAGGTTTCCCATCTCCTTGTACGATTATTAATTCTCATGTTTGCATTCTGGAACTTTTATATTGCGGTAATCCTTTTAAAAGGCATACCAGGGTGATGTAATTTATGCAGCCAACGCTACCTTATAAGATAGAGCTTCTTGTTGTTGTTCTCTTCTAAAATAGCTTCGAAAATTATATTTATTTTCAATTTTTGTTAAAAATATCACATGAAATATCCTTAATTTGCATATATGTATAAGAAATTAAAAGTAAGCGGTAACCTCTTGTTGCCTTCCCATTTTTATATGCTAATAAAATGATATTTAATAATAAATACACAACAAATTATTTAAACTCATCTAACAAAATTAATTTTGCAAAATAATATTCTATAAAATATTGACTCCAATGTTATATTTAACACATAAAACTTGCAGTAAATCAAATTAATCATGATTGGTTCGATTATTGACCCTTGAACCACTAGTTTCCTTTGGTTCAAGGACTGGTTTAGTTTTAAAACCATGCTTATTTGTTCAAGCCATTGGACAAAATTCTAAACAATTACGATAGGTTACAAAATTTACATTATCATACATTTGTTGCTAAACTGCATACAGGCTCCTTGTAAACCATAAGACATCCAATTACAATGATGTTTCAATTATAAAAAAGAATACCAGTATGTCCGAGCTCAGATTCTGTCAAAAATACTATTGTAAAGGATCCGAAGACAGCCAATGGCCAAGAAAATTTCGCTTTTTAGTTGTGTTCATGTAAGGTCTAATGACCCATTCTATTTGAGCTTCATCCTGATCAACTGTTCCCAGCTTTATCTGCAATAACTAAAGAACATGAGTAACTTGCCAATTATGGTGAAACTTCATCCAATGAAATCAGCCATCTGTCATACCCATAAAGGTCCACTTTGGGGACAAGGACGACAGATGTGGAAATCTAAATTATGTAATTCATGCTGAGCAACTAAAGATATAAACAGGACAGAAGCTTGCAAGGAACAGATATTTCAGATCTGTTTAGATCAAAATTTAACAATTTAAATTTATTTATTTATTATTTAATATTATAATAATATTATAATATATTAAATCTTAACCATTGAAGTTGAGATCCAAGCGTGGGGAAAAAAAGCGAAAGGTAAGACGAGGGACTGGTAGAAGCAGTGGCAGAGTCGAGACCTGGAGCCAGAAAGTGCAAAATAATTTAACAAAAAAATTAATATTTTAAAAAATAATAATTATGCAAAGACTAAAATTGTAATATCATAAATAGATTGGTCATCATTTTTCATTTTAAAAAATTATATCGAGCATCTTGATATGATCTTTAATTGTAAATGTGCACTTCACATCTTATATAGATCATTATTAAAATATTATATATCTAACAAGTTTTTAAGCTCAAATATTTTTTATTTAATTCAAAGGGTGAAAAATATCAAGAGTAGGAGTGTAAAGTTGCAAAATTTACATACTCCACTTGTTATTTTTCCCAAAGTTTTGCATCCCCTCTGGTTAATGTGGCTCCACAACTGGGTAGGAGGAGGAAAGCTAACTCCAATATTATAAGGGTGCAAACAGAAAAAATGACATGCGCACAGAAGTTTGATCCTATATAAGATCTTGATCTTTGACAATTTTGATTCAAAACTTCTTTCAATGTCATAATTTTACCGAAAGGTAAGCAACCTTTCCCTCACTTTTTAAGGAGATCATTAAGTGCATACCCCATTTACTTCAATTAGTTTATTTTATTTAACTTTAATACATCATTAGTAACATCCAGTTCTGGAGGCATCAAACATACATTTTCAAGTTGAAACATCTACCGGACCTAAGCAATTCATCAGCTAACAAACGAGAGCTTACTAGATAGATTAATAGATGGAAAGACAAAATCATGTCAAAACAAAAGTATATTTAATAAATTCATGACTTGATGAATTCATATTACATGAGTGAAATCTATTCTTAACTGATCAATTTTCAACTTGCCAAGTTTTACTTCTATGAACCTAATTAGGTTGATGACAAAAATTCGTTGAAATTATATATTAATGATATACAAGCAAAATGAAATCGTTTAAAAACTACTCAAATTGAAGGGGGAAAATCATCCTTTTTGCTACAATGTCCACAAGTGAAACAAAAAATTACTTCATGACTACTTAAAGATTTAATTTACCAAGGATACTGTTAATTTTTAAAAAATATATATACAGTGAGATCAGCCAGATAAAGCCGCAACTCAAATCGAGGACCAATTTCCTTCAATTCAACAGATTTAGGACCCCCATGCTTTTCAAATATATGATGCCTTTATGTAACATTTATTGATGAAATACAGTATGCATGTGCATATAAAGAGAGAAAGGCATTATTAATTTCACATGAAAAAGAAGGAAACTCCAATTCACAATAGTTAGGCAACAATGATTGAACAAATAATGCAGAACCCCCCCCCCCCCCCCCCAAAAAAAAAGTGAATAACGGACCAAGTAGAAACTTGCAGCACAAGGTGAGACATCTATCAACACCTTCTACCATGGTGAAGTCATAGTGATTTCACTTAATAAATCATGTGGCATTTAAATTTAATACATATTGGAAACACATTCTAATAATTGTCTCTATTTGGATAAAAAGGGGTGTTTATACAACATTCATAATTACATACGCCTATCAAACCCTTGACAAAAGAAATGCATGGTAGGTTTTATTATAACTTATATATAAAGGTAATTCCTGCCAGAGTAACATTTCACAAAAATGCTTGTTTTAGCCAACCAAAAGGGGGCTATAAGAGGGTTTTCGTTATTGCAATGCATTATGGAGAATCTATTGATTAAATAATAGCAGCCAAACATCATTATCCATAGCAGGCAATGTGAAACTAACCTGAACGAAATATGATCAGACTGATTGGAAAAAGTAATAATGCGCTTTGCATCTGGCTTGGCACTGGAAAAAGACGCTTCAGAATGTTGCCTGTCCTTTTCCCTAGCTGCTGATACAAAATAATAATTCCAGAAATTTCAAGTAGTTGGCACATAAACAAGAAATCACTAATCATTCAAAAAGTAGAAAATCAAAAGGGTGATGCAAATGCATCTGTATTTTTAATTGTTAATAGAAATACCAAACAACAACAACAAACCTTTATCCCACTAAGTGGGGTCGGCTATATGAATTGCAAGATACGATTGTATTCTATCATTTATCAAACTTTTAAAAATAATATTAATTAAGAAATCGCGTTCAATAACTTCAAAGAGTATTCTCTTAGGCCTTCCTCTACCCCTCTTAATAGGGCTTAAAATTATATGTTTCACTTTTCTCACTCGTGCCTCCCACTGTCTTCTTTGTACATGCCCAAACCATCTTAAATAATTTTCTATCATTTTTTTCTCAATAGGTGCTACCCTCACTTTTTCGCATACGTGCTCATTTCGAATTTTATCTTTGTGTGTATGTCCGCATATCCATCATAACATTCTCATCTCTGCTACTCCAACTTTATGCTTTACTATCCTATTAGAGCCCAGCATTCACTACTATATAACACAGCCGGACTGATAACAATACAATAAAACTTTCCTTTAAGGTTATTAGGCACCTTACGGTTGCAAATAACTGCTTTAGCTTTTCTCCAATTAAATCACCCAGCTTAAATCCTATATGAAATATCCTCATTGATTTTGCCATCATTTTGAATAATGGCTCCCAAATATCTAAACTTTTCCACTTGAGGTGTAATTTAATCTCCTAATTTCACTTCTAAATTGCTGTCGACTAATCTCTTACTAAATTTACAATATAAATATTTCATCTTACTCCTATTCAGTCGGAAACCTTTCGACTCTAATGTCCTCCTTTATAACTCAAGTTTACAATTAACCTCTTCTCTTGTTTTTGCTATAAGAACTATACTGTCACACCCCAAAAATAGAGGGTGACCGGCACGGGTGTGAATTGCATCGCACATTCTTGTAAGCCTTAAAATGAAAATTCATTCTATTTTCTAAAAAAAAATCAGATTATATGAAAATTTTAAAACTTTTGTTATTAATTGTCATAACACAAAGTTTCAATGTTTTTGTAAAAATTTTAACAGAACATCCCCTGTAAATAGGATCTCCCAAAAACTTTTACTACACAAAAATTTTTGTAAACATTATATCAATCAGGAGCTCAGTTCCTTACAGCCAACAGACCACATATACATTAAAAAAAAACTCTAACTATAGTTTATGTAGAGCAACAAATCTTACTTCTAAACTAAAATACATGAGTCTTAAATATTTACATCAAGAGGTAACAATACCAAATAAAATTTCCATCCAATAGAGCTGTATGCCCTTCAGAAGTCAGTGGTAGAATTAGCATCAACTAATGAATTGAGACTAAAATAATTTTCCAATGAATAGCGTCCCAACAATAAATAATTGAACATGAATAAAAAGAAAGTTAAAATAATTATGCAATTTAAAGAGGCAACGATCTTCATAACAATTTAGTCAACTTTTGAAATAAAAGAACTCTATAAAATTTTAAATAAAAATCTTGAATCATTAAAATATCGTATCAAATAATATTATTACTTGATTACAGGAAGAAAATAAATAAAATAAATAATTATAAATAATTTACTATTTAAAACCAATGGGATGTAAAATTTTCAAACAATCAATTCATATAATAGGGACTTATCAGAATAAAAACAAACGTGGACACATAGTCCACGAGGATAAATAACCAAATGTAGCCGAAGCTACGAAACAAATGTGAATACACAGTTCACAAGGGTAAATAACCAAATGCAGTCGAAGCTACGAAACAAACGTGGACACATAGTCCACAAGGGTAAATAACCAAACGTGGCTGAAGCTACGAAATCAAACACGGGTACAAGGCCCATGAATAACAAATGTGAGAATGAAGCTCACGAAAATCAAACTAACTAGTCATTTACCAAGGTGCGCCAAAGGCTAACGAAACCGCCGCTAGCAACCAATGTTCTATAATAAGTTCCTTTCAAATCCAATTTCAAACATGCGAGAAAATCATCAGTAATAAATAAAGTTTTCATTTTTAAAATCAAACTCGCATGAATCATTCTCTGTATCAATACAATGTTCGATAAAATGAAATCTTATAATCAAAGTTCAAACTTATATTTATTAATTAATTAAAATTTCAAAACTGATAAAGGTAATTTTACAAAATAAAAAGTTTAATGAACATACTATTCAATAACCACATCGTTTTATTAAAACAATTTGCATAAAATGTATTATTTTAGTAAAGAAACCTTTATTGAAAAAACAGTTAGGACATCATTCACTTACTTGAAATTTCTCCAAAATTTAAATTTCTCCTCTCAACTTTAATCAAACTTCTCCTCTTTCAAACACCTTATAAATCATATTAAAATTTTATTTAACTCTTAGCCAATACAATAATTCCATTTCAACAGTCTCATCGATAATCAACTATAATACATTTGAAACTTTAAAACCAAAGCTTTTGTTTAAACAATATTCTTCATTAACATTTTGTCAATATACTAAATACATCCTTTCCAATCCCCTCATAAAAAAAAACTCTAGCATTTAAATATTTTCTCAACAAACTATCGATGTCCAAGCATTTTAGTAATCACATATTATTAATTTCACAGTCAAATGTCCTTTGCAACTTTCAAGTTAAATTTATACATTAATCACATCTAGGCTAACTTTGCTTCTCACAAGAATCAAAGAAATTTCAAAATCAAGTTTAATTCTACCAACAAACATTTTAACAAACATCTTATAAACACTAATCTCCAATTATCCTATTTAAGCTCTTTTCTTTCAACTTCATTCTCACAATTACTCAATATCAACCAATCCAATCAAATCAATTTAGCTTAAATATTTGAACCATATAAATATCATTATTAAGCCTCAAGACAGGTTTTTTACAGCTCAATTTGAATTCCTTTCTTTTCCCACGTTCAACATGGGCATCAGAAAATTAAAGGAAAACTCATACTCTCAACAATATCATCGCATCCACTTACATGCATGGATTATTTGAAGAGAAGAAGGAGAGATATAAGCTTCTAACATTAGATAAATTAACACACACAAATAGGGGAGGAAGAGAAAATTTCGTGTGCACAGGGGAATAAAGGTTGTTGCTGAGCACAAAAGATGAGTAGATGGATGACTGATAAAGGAAATAAAGGAAGCAAGCCATTTAACTCACCTGTATAATCACACCAATAATGAAGAAACACAGCCTCGTCGATCTAGAATAGAGGAGTAGAAGAGAAACAGAAGCCACGAGTCTGACAGACCAGCGATGGACGGAGCTGCAACAAAACGCCAGCGACAGTCACGGGCGGAAGAGACAGAGACGAAGGTGCAGAGAAAGAAACATGGGTTAATCAGATTAGAGCATCCTTCTCTCTCTCTCTCTCTCTCTCTCTCTCGTTTTCTAGAGCCCCCTTAAAGAAACGAAAAGGATGAAGATTTTTTTTTATCAGATGATGAGGAGGACAATTTCATGATTTCAGGGGAAAACAAAGTAAAAATCTCCTTGGTCTCAATCAGATTTGAACTTGAGACTTGATGGAATAATACTTATTCAACTGCCACTACATCAACTTTCTTTTCTTGTCATATTTGTCTAAAAATTAATATAAACTATAATTAAAATACCAACTTATAAATTTACCCTTCTTTTTTTTTAAACTTAAATTCTTAGGTTATTACATATATCATTTGCGAAGAGCATACATTTATGAATTTTTCCTTGAATATATTTCGTCAAAACATTTAAGATCAAGTTAAACAGATAATAACTCAAAAATGATCCCTGATATAGTCCAATCTTTAAAGGAAAGTCCTTTGTTTGACCACTAAACATTCTTATACTAGTTTTTACCCCTCATACACATCTTGTATGATTTAATATAAGCAATCCGTACTCCCTTCTTTTTAAGGCTTTTCAAAGCACTTCTCTTAGTATATGATCATAAGCTTTTTTTCAAATCATAAAAAACCATGTGTAAATCTTTATCTTTAAATGATACTTTCTATAATCCCCTTAGTAGATAAATTGCCTTTATAGTCGATTTACCTAGCATAAAACCAAATTGATTC
This sequence comes from Prosopis cineraria, assembly GCF_029017545.1. NCBI lineage: Eukaryota > Viridiplantae > Streptophyta > Magnoliopsida > Fabales > Fabaceae > Prosopis > Prosopis cineraria. Next base: position 1,857 of record NW_026557410.1, on the reverse strand, counting down.
TCAGAAATACTTATCTCCAATCTTAACCTATGCTCAATTACTTTATCTCACTTCATTGTGTGGCTTATAAGTTTAATCCCTCTATATTAGTACAATTCTGAATACCCCCTTTATTTTTATAAATAGGAATTAATGTACTTCTCCTCCACTTGTCAGGCATTTTCTTGGACCATAAAATCACATTAAATAATTTAGTTAACCATCTCACCCTTTATTCACCTAAACATTTTCACACTTCAATAGATATACAATCAGGTCCGTTAGCTCTAACATTTGTTATTTTTTAAAAACTTCCTTTACTTCCTTATCACGTATTATTTGATAGAATGACAAATTTTGTTCTCCTTCACAGGTTACTAAATCTTTTAAGTTACTAGATGAACCTTATCTGTCATTGAAAAAAGTTTGGAAAAGTAAGTCTCCCATCTATTTTTAATTTCATCATCTGTAACAAAATTCTTCCCTCTTCATCCATTATACACCTTACATGTTCTAAATCTCTTGATTTTCTTTCCCTACTCTTAACAATCTTATAAATGTTTCATTCTCTTCCTTCATCTCAAGGCTCTTATAAAATTTTTCAAAAGCTTTAGAACTAAACAAGCTTCACTCGCAACTCTTTTAGTTTCCTTCTTAGCCATACGGTATTTCTCTCAATTTTTTTTTTTATTATACAAATGTATGGTTAAAACAGTTTTTCTTATGTTTGATTTTGTCCTGTGCACTATTATTTTATCACAAAACTCCTTATCTCTCGGACCAGAACCTTTTGATTCTCCCCCAAACTACTTTTACAACCTCCCTTATCTTTTTAGCCATATTCTCCCACATGATGTTAGCACTTCCTTGAGATTCTCAAATTTTTTGTCTAAAAGATTCAGCTTGAAAATATTTTGCTTCTCAACCTTTAATTGCCACCACCTAATCCTTGATGCTACTACTTGTTGACATTTTTGAATTTTAATCATAATACACACATCAAGAATAAGGACCCTATGTTGTGTCGTTATAGCATCCCTGAGAATCACCTTGTAATTTTACAAAGTCTTCTATTTGTGTTCCTAACCAAAAGAAAATCAATCTATGACCTTGAGGCTCTACTTTTGTAAGTGATGAGATGCTCATCTCTCTTCTTGAAATAAGTGTTGGCAATTTTAAAATCATATGCCAACGAGAAATCAAGAAGAGTTTGTCTTTCATTGTTTAGCTCTCCAAAATCAAAACCACCATGCAACCTCGCCCACTGACCAGCCTCCTTCCCGACATGCCCATTAAAGTCTCCTCCAATAAAAAATCTTTTCACTCTATGATATGTGTTGAATTGACCCCTCCAGATCCTCCCAAAATAATTCCTTAAGACAGAAATACCAAATAACAACTTGAACTAAATCAACAACAAATCTTATCCCACTAAACAAAATCAACTATATAAATCACAACATCATTGGGCTTTATCAACAATTAACTTTTCAAAACAAAAACAACCATGTAGCAAAATCCTTCAAGTTTTTTGAACGTTCAAGTCAGTTTTATTGCACCATCATCATCATCATTTATCAATTAACATCTACGTGACATCAACTTTTTTAAGATTTTGGTCCTCTCTTTTCCTTATTCAACAAGATAGCACGAAAAGATGGGCGGATCTGTAGGCATCAGGGATGCAACAGTTTGCATAACCTCTGGTATTAGGACCTGATAAAGATGCAACAATGGACCACAACCCAGATGCTTGGTATTTTTAATTATATTTACCAGTGCGATATAGTAGTTGAAAAAGGAAATGTGGATCAATTAGTTGGACGAAACTTCGAGAACCAACTGTGGATAGGCCTCAGGTATGGTGCTAACAGGCTT
>NW_026557409.1:0-22729 GCF_029017545.1 Prosopis cineraria | reverse complement strand
AATTTAGTTTTGGCTACGGCCAACGATCAAAAAATCAAGGTTCTGAATATGGTCCATCCAGTTGGCCTAAATGTGGCCCAATACACTTATGGTCCAATTCTAAGCCCTAATTAGGTCTAATATACCTATTAGCCATCCGTATATTATCTTTTAATTAAAATTAACCGTTGATTGTCTAATTTGTCCTTAATTATTCAATTAACCTTAAGTTAAATTTTTTAGGATAGGATTAGACCGACCCATAAGGGCCAAGCCCACCTGTTTCCCGACTGTAATTTATATCTACCTCTTTGTGTGTTGAAACTCAACTAATTAATTATATGTATATAGAGTATGATTCTACATGTTAGTTGAGTATTATTAGTTATTTGAAGATACAAGTAAGGGTGTGGCTAAAGTAAGTAAGAGTGATTCTTAGGATGTGACGTCCCGTCTCATTCTATCTTGACTCTTATCAGAACATGACAGCTTTCAGAATGGGATAAGACATGGAATAAAATTTGAATCTCGATTATATTTCAAGATAGGACATAAAAAAGTCCTCCCCCATCCCGTAAACACACTAATTTTTAAGTTCTAACAATGTTTTACTTTCAGGTTAAAAAAAAAAAATTGTTCTACTGAACTATTGCTGTTTTGTGGAGTTAAAAAATGGGTGAGAGGATCCATGGATAGACTAGCCCATTTTGCTTGGCTGAAACGTTTTAGACCCACTTTAAGAAATAATCTGTCTTGTCTAAGTCGCCAAAAAAAAAATTGTGACTTAATATTTTTAAGGTGCATAGGGATTAGCCTAGAAATGCCTTTTCTGGGGAAAAAAAATTACCTTTTGTTTATGCTAATCATTATAGGACAAAAAATATGTTTTTTTAATCAAATTTAGAAGCTAATATTTAAAAGTGGGACGCAGGCGACGAGAGGTCTACGATAAAACTATAGAGGGCCAAGGAAGGGGCATTGTCTTGTATATGAAAAAAAAGAGAGAGACGTAAATATTTTTATTTTATTTTATTTGCAGTTTCTATAAAGAAATACACTCTAACTTGTGTATATAAACAGTATACCACTTAGAAATTGTTATATCTATAATGTGAATTGTGCAACTCACTTCCCGTGATAGAAACATATGACATATGAAGACTTCACAAATAAATGCGGCTTAGTCATGAAGATACGCCGAATATATTTTTGAAAAATTGATTTTAAATTCCTCATGGATCATAAAATGAATACCGATACATCATATTCTAAATGACAGATAATTATTGGTGGATTGTTGGAATCCTTTAAATTCTTTTCAACCATTTTTTTCATTTAAAATAGTTTGTCAAAATTATAGTAAACTCTATACATGTACATAGAAATTAAAGCGAGTCATTTTAAGACTAATAAATAGCATGATTTTTTTAGAAAAAAATAATCATCTGATCTTTGACATATTAACTTAGTTATAACTCAATTTCTAAACTTTAACTTGTTATAACTCGATTTTTATAGTTTTGATTTGGTTATACCTAATCCCTTAATTTTGATTCTTGCAACTCAATTTCTATGATTTTAACTATTTAAATATCGATCTCTATATTTTAAAAATAAAATTATAAGTATTAAATTATGTTAAAATTTAGGACTAATGTTTTAAATTAATAAGGGAGAATGATAGAGAGGATTCAAAAGAATTAATTAATTTAAATTAGGTCTCAAGTGTCAAACTTCAAGAATTCGTCACTTAATCTCTCAATTTTACAACTCCCTTGTAATTAATTAACAACTTTTATTTTAAATTTTAACAAGAAAAATAATTTTTAATTCTTTAACCATATTAAAATTTAAAAATAAGTTATAAATTCATCACAATATAGTTACAAAATTAAGAAATTGAGTTGCAAATTTATAGAGTTTGCCACTTGAAACCTAACTTAAATTAATTAATTCTTTTAAACCTCTTTGTCATTCTCCTAATTACTAAACCCTTTTAATCTTTATAAAGATTAAAATTTTAAAATAATTTTAATTTTTATAATTTTATTTTTAAAAATATAGAAATTAATATTTAAATGGTTAAAACTAGACTGGGTTGTAAAAGTTAAAGTTAAGAAATTGAGTTACAACCAATTTAAAATTATAAGGATTAAGTTTTAATGAGTCAAAGTTTATAAATTAAGTTATAATTGGGTCAAAATCAAAAGATCAAATGATTAATTTTTTTATTTTTTATAAGTTTTATAAATATATTAATGAAAACATAAAGTAGACTCTGATCCAACACAAAATATGGGGCCAAAGATAACAATATGTCATAATTGATCTGAATTTACAACTTCCACCCTTTTTCATATAAAAAGAGGAGAATTACAATTAGGTCTCATATAAAATAATTAATTATTATAAGATTTATTAATAACTAAATTAAACTATATTAACAACTAATTATATTATCAATACATTTTAATTCAATTGTTAGTAAACTTTATAATAATTAATTTTTTATATGAGATTTTAATATAATTCTTCGTATAAAAAATCGCCATGTGAGAATTTGGAAGATGTAGAAAAGGAGCTACTTTTTATTCTGAGTTAAATTTTGCATAATTGTAAAAAGGAGGTTCATTTTCGTACATAATAGTTTGAGAGATAAATCATTTACTTTGGTTGATCAAATATATTAGTCGCCTTTCTTTGTTTTAAAAAATAAAAAAGATATATTAGTCGCCTTTGTAAAATAATTTTCCAATCTCATATGTTAGTCACTTCATATGAAAAGACGAAATATTAATTAATTTTGTCCAAAATCATTCTCACTTACAATCTCTTAGAAATTATCTTTTCTAAAATAAAATTCATACTTTTAGGTGGGTGGCAAATTTAAAAATTTATATTTTAAAATCTCATTTTTTTATGAACATAAAGGTACAAGCTCCACTAACAATAAAAAATATTGCTCTCAAAATATCGAGGACTGTAAGTAAACTCTTACTTGAATAATAAGAACCTCTATTACTCATATTAATTTTATGCAATAAAATCATATTAATAATTTAAACATCTCTTATTGACTCTATGTTTAATACTGAAAGAAGCTTATGGATAAGGGTGGTCTAATTACTATTTCTATCTTAAATTATAACATACTTTTAAAAAAAGTTCAACATTTCAAAATATAAAACACTATATTTTTATCTTGAAAGAATAAAATTGTAAAATATATTTAATTATTTAGCAAACTTTATTAATATATATATATATATATATATATCTTATATCTGGGGCGGAGGGAGCATTTTGTCTTGGAGGTTCCATGGAATTTCAAAACCCCACCATTTACAACACTCTGGAGACAAACAGATAAAAAGTGATGTAAAAGCAACCACAGAATGTGATACGCCCATATTTGCTTGTTTCTCTTACCTCTCTCGTCTAAAAGCCAAAATGTTCGTTATTCCTTCTAAAGTGCTTGAAAGTTAATAATACAGTGCGTTATTACTAAAATTGATATTTGAGTCTACGTTCTCATCATTGCTCATAATCATCAATGCACGTTATGCTGCCTAAGACTCTTATTAGCACCCACTGTGCTAATCTAAACTACACAAACAAGGTTAACAAACTCGGAGGCACAGCTAAAATTTAAATTAGTGATAACAAATTTGAAAAAATATATATCATATGTATGCCCATTTCATTCATTAAATATACTCATTATATTCCCTCCCACTCAAAATGCAAGACTTGGTTGAGGATTTATTTTGATCTTAGATATAGGATCTCAATCTTCTTTGTTTTTTTTTTCTCATTTAATATATATATATTTTTTCTAAATTATGCTTGTTAATTTCACAATTTCCTCACTCTCCTTGTCTTCTAAATTTAGTGCTCTTCTCATCCAGAGTATCCTAGGAAAAATGTCATTTTTTAATAAATACTAATAAATAATCAACTTTATCAATTTTTAATCTCCATTAATTAATTAACTTTGTCTTAATTTTAGAACTAAAGAGGATATAATTTAGTACGAACATAGATTTTGGTTCCTAAACTTTTGGTCAATTTAGGTAAAATTTCACGTAGTTTTTTCATCAAGGGACTAATTTTTATACTTACTATCAACTTTGATCAATTTTTATGACCTTATTAAACATCACTGTCACATGATAGACACATCATCTTTAGAACCTTTAACTAAAATTGATTAGGTGAAAGAATAAGTTGACTTTTCACTATAAGTGTAGGAGTGTTTGATACTTTAAAATTATTTTTGATGCAATATTCCCCTTAACCTCTTAAAAATAATGTAATGAGACCTATACGGTTAACAAATGTTAACTTTTATCATTAGTTAAGCAAAAAATAACAACAAAGACATCAAAAATCATGGGAAATGACCAATAAAATTTCTCTATCCTTTTTGTAATTTTTTGAGTCCTTGTCTATAATTGTTGTATTATTTATCTCTTTTTTTTTTGTGTAACTATATGGTATTCAATATTTATTAAGCCGTACAACTCTAGTAGTGTAGTATTTTTTAACTAATATAGTTTGAATTATTAATTTTGTTTAAAAGTTCTTCAACTATTGTCAATATTTTTTTTCGAGAGAACTACATTCAACACAATTAATTACTCTCAGGTCTATTGACAATTAATTTTAGAATAATGACAATAATATGTTGTCATTCTCTTAAGCTCAACTGTTAATGAACCTAAGAGTAATTAATGGACATAACACTAAATGTAAATGAAATGCAATTTTTCTTCCATATACTTCCAATTAATTACTTATGAACACCTTTGGATGCATATGTGATGCTTTTTTCCATAATGTAACTGCTATTCAATGAAATGTAATTTTCTTCCATATACTCAAATATCATAAATGCATATTCATATAAACAAAAGAAAAATTACATTACTTTGAAGGATGGTTGCATATCATGAAAAAAGAGTTGCATATAATTGAAGATATCTGCATATAGTCTTACAACATGACATCAAGTATAAATTTTTAAAATATTCAAAATGGTTATTTAAATAAATGAAAGAAAAATTACATTTCTTTGAATGGTGATTATATACCGTGAAAAAGAGTAACATATCTTTAAAAGTACCGCATATAATCCTAAAACATAACACTAAATGTAAATTTTCATAATATCAAAAATGATTATTTAAATAAAGAAAAACTAAATTATATTTTCAGAATATCCAAAATGTATATTCGAATATAGTTTAGAACTTAAAGTTTGAATATTATACCAATATTTTTTTCATAATATTACAAATGCATATTCAAAAGATTTTTTCTTTTTTCATGAAAACACCAAAGTATATTTTTGAAAACTCAAATGGTTATTATGAAAATATACTCATTTTTTTATGAAAATACCATAGGATATTTTAAAAACGCATATGGTTATTCTAAAAATTTACTTATTTTTGTATGAATACATTAAAGAATATTCTAAAAATGCAAATAAATATTCTAAAAAATTACTTATTTTTCATGAAAATACCAAAAAATATTCTAAAAATACAAATAAATATTTTAAAAATTTACTCATTTTTCATATAAATATCAAAGGATATTCTTAATAATCACTATTTTATATGTAAAGTTTAATTACATCAACTTAAATCATAAAGAACAATAATTGAACACTAAAAAATACATTTATCATTAAACAATAATGTGTTTTTACATCTATTAACAACATAAACTATGTTACATTACAATAAGATAATACAAGAATCTAGACATTGTTTGCAGACACTTTTAATTAGGCGCAAGTGCTTGCTTGTCAAACTCAATCCACTCATGTTCCCCAGCTTCTCCTCAATCGGTGCTTGTTTTTCATGTGGTGCTGCCCTTTCCCGGTAGTGAAGATCAGACCTGGAGAGACTTTAAGGCATTCAGCTCCTTCATGTGCAACCTTCACAGAATTATTCCCCAATTGCTTCTTACGTATCTTCAGTGCATTCATACAATACAATAATGCAGTGCCTCCTTGAAATTCAAAACCACAACATAAATCTCAGCCAAATCACGTTTAGCTTCACCCAATTCTTTACTATCTTCTTCCAAACTCAATTATTTGATCTCCATACATTAGGTTCATAGGGCTCCTCATATAGATGTGTTGGCCAAAACTAAAATCATATGATATAGCAAAATCAATTGTAAACTGAACACAGTTCGTGCTATAAGGAGAAAAAGAATCAAGACAAAATTTGCGACTCTCACCCATCATAATCTTATATTTAACTACTTATCCATGGAATCAAACAGGCTATACTACTTATTCAATTTAAAACTTAAAAAGAAAAGAACCAGATTCATTACCAAACCCAAGATCAAGATGGAGGAATTTCCTGAATTATCAAGCATCACATTTGGGGGGGGGGATACTCATTCAGTAAATAGAAAAACTCGTTGTAAACCCCTACACGATAAAGGATGATACTTGGAGAAGAAAGAGCAACGATGATAAATGAAGTGGGGAGTGATGATCTAATAAACATATTTTAAGGTTTCTGATTTAAAGTAGGCGGTGCATGATAAAAATAAGAGTCAAAGAGGGAGCATAGGTGAGAATCGCGGATCAACACCAACCTTACCTTATTCATCATTGTCTCCATCACTAGCGGAATCATGATGGGCTAGGACAATATGCTACGAGAAATCTCATCGGATGGGAGCAGGGGAGGGAGAGAATTTGCTAAAGGTAATTTAATCATTTATCCCTTCATACATTTCAATCAAGAGCATTTTAATCTTTTGATCGTTCTATTTGATGTCACTAGATCTCAATCCTTCCTCAAATTCCAAGTCCTTCTCAACAAATTCAAATTTGGTCATGTCTTTTTGAACAATTTTTCCATATTAATATTATTATTCCATGCTTTAATGTGTGTGAGAGAGAGAGAGTGTACGCGTGTGTGTGTGAGAAACTAAAAGTGTGTGTGTGTGTGTGTGAAACTAAAAAGAAGGACCCACACCCACCGAACCGGTCGTTCATCCTTTCAGGGGCAATTTGCCATTCCAAACCACCTTAAATTTCGGGTACCTAAACACATTGGCCTGTTTTGAAAGTGACATTACTGTATAATTGAAATGTATATATATATATATACATACTTGTATTTGTATTAAAAAAAAGAAATAAATATATATATACATAGATTCCTTTAAACCACAATATAAATTATAATTAATTAATTAACGGTTTATTAATAATATTAGTTGAAATCTTAAATCTTTAAAAATATTTACATTTTTTATTTATATCCTCATTAAATACCTTATATAAAAGTTTTGATAATAGTAATTAAAATTTTAATACATAATTTTTTTAAAAAAGAGGAATAAATAAAGTAAGAGTATGATTGAAAAATAAATATAAGAATTATTTAATGTTATATATTTTGGATCAGGTAAAATTTTTAAAAAATATTTTATATTATAGTTTAAAAGAAGTATATATATGTGCTAACTAATATACATAGAGAGAGAGAGAGACACAGTGTAATCAAAACAAGTTGGCCATAGTGAAAGGGTTTAAGGTCGCTTAAATATGGTGAGTTTTAATTCTGTGAATATAAAAAATACATTCAATAAAAATGACTCCTAATTAAATTCGATAATACTCAAATCAATTTAGACAACCATATAAATGTTTATGTATATAAAAGAAAGACTGTGTCCCCTCCACGCCGCCTCTCACTGATCCACCTGACCCGCTCCGAATACATTTCCTTGTTTAGCAACACTCTGGCGCTAATGAGCTAGTGCTGTTTGTGGTCCATACAATGTTAACATCTGACAATGTTAACATCGTGCCTAAGCGTATATAAAAAGCTGAAAATGATCTTTCTTCCCACCTTTTTAATTTCTTTTAAACAATGCAAAGAGTCCAATGATTTGCAAAAATGTTAATCTCCTTTTTTAAGTTAAAGGTCCTGTCGTAAAATAAATGAGCAGGAATTACAAAGCGCATCAGATACCGACACCCCTTCCGCCAGACTCACTCTACCTTTCTTCTCGAGAAGCCTCTATCTTCATACCTTCTCTTTTTCCTCTCTCTGTCTCTCTGTTTCTCTCTCCCCCCATCACCTGCAACAATACCCGCGAAAGTCTGCAATATTCACTGGTTAGAATCATCAATCATGGTTCTTTTGCTGTATTTTGTGCTTCTCTTGGCTCTCACTGGTCACTCAAGTAAGCATCTTGATTCCCACTTGCGTATTTCAGATTTTCCACATTTGGTTAAATAGAGTTCTTCTGATCATGATGGGTTCTTCAGATTTTCTCTCTTTAAGCTTGAGATGATGAAATGGGTTTTCTGTACCGAGTGTCTTCTGCCTCTTGCTTCGTTTAACTGATGAAAGACTTCAATTCAAGAAGCTCTGACGATTCATGCAGTATCTGGTGTAAACTAACTGATTTGCTGGTTTTTCAACAATAGGTGCTCTATATTGTGTGTGCAAGGATGGTGTGGGCGATCAAGCTCTTCAGAAAGCTCTGGATTATGCTTGTGGAGCTGGAGCTGACTGTACTCCTATTCTTCAGAATGGTGCTTGTTACCAACCTAACACTGTGAAGGATCACTGCAGCTACGCTGTTAATAGCTACTTCCAGAAAAGAGGTCAAGCTCAGGGAAGCTGTGACTTTGCTGGCACTGCTACTGCCTCTCAAACTGCTCCTGGTTAGCACTCATCATCATCATCATCATCATCATCTTCTTCTTCTTCTAACCCACCTGCATTTTGGACTCTCACTGTTACTGATATGGATCTACTCTCTCTCTCTCTCTCTCTTTGTTGTGTGCTTTTGTTGTTGATCCATAGCTTCATCTTCTGGATGTGTTTTCCCTTCAAGTGCTAGGTACGCTTCTTGACTTTGGATCTTTATCAATATTTTCCCCCATCCATTGAATTGTGTGAATTGTCTGAATTTGGAAGAATTTGTGTGTGCGTGTGTGTGAAAGGTGGGAGATCTTGTTGGTTTGATTGCTCTTTCTCCATTGCATTAATCAGATTTTTCTGTTGACTCTTCCTTTTCAAGCAGCCAACTTGTTCTCTTTTCTTTTAGGTCATTTAGGTGCAGCTTTATATTTATCTATTTTCTTTACACTCACAGTGACAGTGAGTGCCATCTACAAATAAGATATCAGAGCTAAACTTACTGACCATGTTCAGTTCTTCCAAGTTGCAAGTAACTTTCACAATTAGCCAAGAGCTATATTCTTGGTTTAAGTCCCTATCTATTACCTCCCCAGAATCAGAATTCTGTTCCTGCAAAATTAACTTGTCCTCTTGTTCCCCACAAGTTGATCCCAGTCCCGGATCTGTGCCTAATAATCAAATGGCTGTTTCATCCCTGTACTCTAGGAAGCATCAACACCAGCACAACCTAGCCAAACACTGCAATAAGTGAAGTGCTCATGTGGGGGTGTTTGAAAAGGATCATATCATTACATCCTAGAATAATGGGTAAATGCAAAAAACGGTTTTTGAAAGAGCTACCTTAATTGGGCCTGACCTATTCAGATAGTTGTGTGTGTGTGTGTGTGTGTGTCTGTATGTGTGCATGTGAAGGATTATATCATCAAACAACTATTTTCCTCCATCTAAAGTGTCTATTTTCTGCATAATTTCTAACATGATTTGGTTTTATATGTTGAAATGATGATTTGAAATCTCTTCTTGTTACAGTAGTACTAGCACAGGAACAGGCACAACGACAACACCATCAACATCGCCGACAACTGGGATAACAGGCACAACACCTTCCACTACAACCTCAACCACACCCACATCCACAACTGCAGGGACAACCACTGGCACAGGAACAGGGACATCAAGTCCTACGTTTGGGATAAGTCCTACGGCCACAACAACTGGGACAGGAACAAGCTTCAATGACAGCAAAGGAGTAGCTCTTCTGCAATCCACAGTGTTTCCATTACCATTATCCCTTCTTATCTTCTGGTTAATGTTCATCATTAGGGTTTAATTTGACTGGTATATATAAGAATGTAAACTTGGAACAACTAGTAGAGTGTGGGAGAGGAGTGGTGCGCGGATGGTATTTAGCCACGATATGAGGGGTAATCATGTAAAATTATATAAGGAATCATCGAGAAGAAAACCCCACTTGGGTTTGTTTGTTGGTTTCCTTCCTCTTCTTTCCGTGGGGGAAAAAGGTGAGAGAATTTGGTTCTTATTCAGTGGTGATACTTGGAGCTTGATATGACTCCCGAAAGTAGATAGATATGAATACTTATGATGGCATGATTCGATTGACAATGGGACAATTTGACATGAACATTTTTTTTAACTAATTATAAGACCATCAAATGATTTTGTTCCCGTGTAATAAGATAAAAGATTACATCGGGAAGTATTATTATCTTCAAATTCTTTCTATGTACAATCACTTTCTCATGTTTTATGTAAGAGTTTTAGGCATTTAAAATATTAGTCCTTAAATTTAAAAAAAATATTAATGCCTAAATTTTAAAAAATAACTTTAATTCTTATAATTTTATTTTTAAGGATATAGAGACTGGCATTAAATGATTAAAGTTGTAAAAATTGAGTTGCATCAATGAATTTCAATCGATTTAAAACTGAGAATTAAACTAAATTAATATTCAAAGAATGAACTTTAATTAAATCAAAATTATAAAAAAAACAAATGATTTTTTTTTATTATGCATTGTGCATGACATATTATTTTAACTATATTTAAAGTTATCCTTAGCATCAATAAAGCAAGTGCCTCAACCAACTTAGAATCATTCAAGCTAATCTAAATAAGCTTCCTAATGGTTGAGAATTTGTCAAGAAAACAATTTATAAATAAAATTTTTAATTAATTTTTTGGATCTTTCAATTATAATTATAATTATAAAATATAAAGTATATCATAAACATTTTTTAAAATAAACTTCGGTCATAATTTTTTTATAAAAAGAAAGCAAATATTCCATCACGTACTTTTTTGAAACAAGGTGAATCAACAATAATTTTGTCACCAATAAAATACTGTTGCCCAAATAATTGTACCATCCTCTCTCTGGAAGCTTTGCGTGATTCCTCCTCTCCTCCATTACAGGGAGAGTAGTAATTTTTACTTGAAACACTTGACTTATTAAACATAAGTCACTGCAATTATAAATTCTAAATAAATATACACAGAGACACATTTTTTAGTTAGATTTTATTATACTTATTTATGGTTTAATTAATCTATCTATATTTGATACAGTGAATTTAGGTAAAATTTCCTCATCATCCTACAAAAACGCATGTTTATGTGTTTTTTCTTTAAAAAAAAAAAAGAAACCAATAAATCAAAAAGCAGACCGGACCAATCTGTAAGTTTCGCTATCCCAACCTAATAATGGCAATAACATTGTTCAGTTGTTGACACAACATCCAACATTATCCATGAGGGATTGCTTTCAAATGTCACTCTCGACAAGTTCATGATGAAACCAGTAAGAAAAATAATCGCTCAAAATCAATCACATTCAGATTCAGCAATTATTTTTCTCTTTTGGGCCGAGTGGTAGAATTTAATATCACATTAAGATCCAGAACAGAAATGTCCAGTTCATATAAACATAGGCTTCCACAAACAATTATAGAGCCATAGCTATTACAACAACAAGTCTTATCTCATTAGGTGAGATCAGCTATATGGATTGCACTACACCATTACGCTCTACCATAACTATTACTAACAATAAGCCATAACTATCACTAACCCATTTTTAACTTCTGTGATCAGCTCTATTGTTCCTATCTTTCAGAGCCCGAAGCAAGAACAAATACAAATAAATAGTTAGAGAAAGCCCTCTAAGCACCTTCTAACGTGAAACACAGTGATTTACCTAGCTGGTTTCTTTCTGAACAAACTCAAGAATCAATTTAACAACTGAACTGGGGCTTTCAAGATGAGGTAGATGGCCACAGCTGGGGATCTGGCGTATAATTGCATCAGGTAACTCAGAATGCAGTCGCTGCAAGGTCAAATAGTTCATGAGTCAACTTTGGTTCCAATAACAGCATCAAGTGCATTAGAGGCAATCATGCCTCATGATCATGGATTTTGGGTTCAACACATGTTATGCCTAATTGAGCTCAACAATACTCAAATCCAACCTAACAATATAAGACATTGGATAATTCTGTGTGCACACACGTGTGCATGCAGAGAGAGAGAGCGGGCGCTAAATGATAATTTACCACTGCAAGCCTATTGCTGATGATGCGATCATTCTCACCCCAAAGGATGAGAGTTTTGTGCTTTACCTGTTAAATCAAAATAACTAGCATCATAGCACGAAGCAGAAAGCAAGTGAAGATATACAGTGAAAGGAGAGCTCTCATCTGCACATGCCTGCGACTATGTAAAGTGAACTTGTTCAACTCAAGTTGCAGCAGATGTACCTCTTTTATCAGAGAAGCGACATTATAACCGCCACTAGCCATGAAATCCACTGTAGCATCCTCCCACCAAGGCATTAAGCAATGCAAGCGACCCACCTATGTTAGCAACATCAATCTAAAATGATCAAGTGTACAAGAAGTTTTGCACTCCTAAAAATTGTTACAACATAAATAGGAAGTTTCCAACTAAGACTGGTGTCCATCCTATTTCCTATGGATTTGGATATTCTGAACTGAGAAGTTTATGAATTGTTTCTGAAGTGAGAGAGATAGAGATAAAAGAAGTCAAGAAGAAGAGTGTTAAAATCAAAGATGTGAGTTCCATACATTCTCTCACTCATTTAAGTGTCACTCTATCTTCAAAGGACACTATAAGTTTCACACTTTTAGAAGATCCAAATCATATTTCCTATACTGAAAGTTTGGGGAACTTGAGCATGTGAAGATTGAGCACAAGAAAATGGCCCAATGAAGATATTCAAAATGCATAAAGAAATCTATAACATTGCATAAAGAAACTCACACTAGCCAAGTCGAGACTGGTACTAAATGATACGTCAGAGAAGGTCAAATAGGTCGCATATAAGCGCAAAGGAATGCTCTTCAATAAGTATACCTGAGTCAAAAGAAAGGTGATGATCTGTATAATAATGTATATGTTTACATATACCTTAATGGATTAGACGTTTGTGTTAATATGGTTCTTGACAGTCTTTATAACTAACTGGTGGAAAGTTTAATATTTACTGCTCCTATCTCAGTTGAAATTAAGAGTGAAAGAGGCTGTTTAAAACTGTTTTTATTTTATTGTTTTGAGCATTAGTGTTTTGTAAAATATGTTCTGAGAACAAAAAAATAATGAAAATAGGTATTTTTCTCATTCTCTCTTGTTCTTCAAAACAATAATCCCAGATTACTTGAAAGTTGTTTCCATTTGTTTGTTCTCCAGAATAATATTTTAGTTTTTTGTTCTTTAAAACACTTTTTAAAAACACATTATAACAGGTTTTTTTTGTTCTTTTATTCTGGAGAATAGAAAACTATTCTCAGAACAGATTGCCAAACAGGCCCAAAGTTTTTCAGTTGAACTGATCTAATATGAAGATTTCAACATATTGATCCACCTAGAGAATGTTTGATATATGATAAAATTTTGTTATTCCTTTTTAAAAAAATATTGGACAAGTGGTGTGTGTTCAAGGCTTTAGTAAGCTTAAGAGAAATACGCCAGCATAAGCTGCCACTCTAGGTAAGGTTGCTAGCGGTCCTGTTCCCTCTGCATATACACTGGAATCAATCAAAACAAGCTTTTCCACCTGAAAACATGAACTCCAAGTAATTGACCTGAGCGCACTTGAGTCATTGGACGAAGCTGTTTCAGAAGATAAATTCTCAGATAAATTAATGACTTAATCTAACGATTTTCTTTAACACATACAGCTTCCGGATGATTGGCGGCGAAGTCAATGGCAACAGCAGAGCCAAGGCTTGGTCCAACCAATATCATTGGCCTTCTGATGTAAGACTTCCAAAACTGTCATAAATAAATCAGTTTCAGCTTTAACACAGTATGACAAGGTATTTGGGTCCTCGAAAGATTCATGTTTCATGGAGTTAGTCCTTAAAGATAATTAGGTTAGGAAGCTACTAAGTTTGGAAAGCCCATCAATATGATCCTTGCCTCCATCAATTTAATCCGTTATAGGCCGTATTGATGGGTTTTTGAAAGTATTTGGAGTCAAATGACGATGATTACTAAGGACTAAATTGATGCAAAAAGTGTGCAACTTTGCTTCAAATCACCTAAAATAAGTTAAGTACCTGATAGAAATGATGGCGCTTGGATGCTACATCGCATAATGGAAGATTTTCTGATGGATAACAAGAAAAGTAGACAAAAAGCATCCCTAAAAATCTCTTGTAGAGAGGCAAATATGTGATGAAAGCAATTAGTAAGTGAAGGTACAAAGCAAACCTAAATCAGAGAAACCCCAACCAAGAATGTCAATGGCCCAGGCCTCAAAACCAGCTTCCTCCATCAATGGATATGCATATCTCCATTCTAAACATGAGCTGCACTCAAACGACTCAGAAATTCAGAGGCTTATTGAGCATAGAAACTGATAAACTAATTCTTTAACAGATTTTAAGAACCTGTCAAAACCATGCAGAAGAACTAACGGATTTGCCTTGTTTTGCATCACTGGCTTCACGCAGCTACTCATAATGGGATTTTCTGAGAAGTTAACCTAATGAGGTCATATGGAAATAGTAAGATTAATAGTTTATAAGCAGCCAAAAAAAGATCGTAAATGGGTTTACAACGCTTAGAACTGTGGACTGACCAGACAGGCAGACAGGAAATAATGAATAATCCTATTCACAAAGGAACAATCCTACACAATTTGGGATCTTTAAGTCCATAAGCACGGGAAAAGTTTCAATAGAGGCAGCTTAACGATCGTAATATGCAACAACTGGCACACATATCTCCTTTTCCCTATACAATGCATGATGTTTTTTTATGTAAAATTGCTGAGAATCATAACATTACATCCTCAACTATATCCCCCATCCTCAAAACTAACAGGATTTTGCAACAAGAAAAAAAAAATCATTATTCTCGCATCTCTCCATTCTCTCGTCTTCAATCCTTATAAATAATAAGGATAATAATGATAAAAACTACACTATTCACAAGTTGCCAATAACGAAGCTTTACTATATAGGTTCCATGCAATACACGGATCTACCATCTAATTTAAAAATGAGAAAGATTTAGAAAAATATAAACAAATTCCACTCTCTGCTGAATTTCAATTATTTTCCCTCCTCTTCTTTTTTATCTCCTTAGATTTTCTAAAAACAAATTGAAGAAACGAAAAAATAAAATACACAAATACTCTGTTGTTTATCTTAAGAATAGAACATATAAATAGCCTAAATTTTATTTAGAAAAACAACTTTTGATTTTTTTTTTTTTTTTTGAGTAACTGGTCTACAAACACAATGCACAAGAAAAGTGTGTTAGTTTTCGACAGCAATTACTTAGATGGTGCATCACACCCCCAAACTGACAAACACAAGCACTCAAGGGATAAGGAAGAACTATTGAACTCACACAACGCAGTTACAACAGTGTATACTTTAACTACAAGAAGTAATCCCTATTTGATTGCTTGAATCTCAATGAATCGGTAACATAGCCATTCAAGAGAAGAGAAAAGAGAAATGCAAGGGAGCGAATAGAAGTTACGGGAACGGGAATTCGCTGAATCCGCATAGCGAAGCTCCGGGCAAAAGGATCCTTGACTTGTTGGACTTGCTTGGGGAGAAAGGAAGGGAATCCATGACCCACAACAGTGAAGAAGCGCGTCGGAGGAGCCAAGCGTCTCGTTGGCGTCGGCACCGCAACAGAAGTGAGGGCAAAAGCGAGCATGTTTGTGAACTGCTAAATGCAAAAATCAAAACAGAGTCGAGTGAAGCAGCGAGCCAAATACGAAATCACGAAGCAATGCACGTGGTGATGGTGGCAATAAAAGTCAGCGTTAAAATGCTCTTTTAAAAAAGGAAAAATGACCAATGTTTGCCAAACTTTTATTGGATGAAGCTCTTAATCGCAGCAGCGATGCTTCTGGTTGTGGGATTAGAAGTGGTATTGGCTGACCAACGTTGCTTTTGCTTGGTTGTGTTTGCTAGTTTTTGCCTGGTTTTTTTGTTTTAGATTGTATTTTAAGTTTTCTTTTTTGGATCAATGAGCAAATAAAATTATGAACTTCCGTTTGAAAATTATTCTTAATTCTAAACTATTAAAATATGTAAAATAAATTTTAAAATTTTAAATTTATAGTAAAATAAATCTTGATGATTAACTTTTTTAATGTGTTCACACAAATACTATTCACCATGAGCCCTAATTAATGTTAACGTGTTATTATTAATTAGCACTATAAACCTTAAAAAATTATGTTAGTAACATTATAAACTCTGAACTATTATATTAGTAGAGTTTTGGATCCTGAATTTTGAAATTTTGAACAAATTATCCTCACAATTGATGTATAGAACATTAACTATTATGTAGATCAAATTAATCTCAACATGATTAGTCACAGTGAATGTATTGTTAGCCATGACGAACGACTTATAATTTTATAAAATAATATTTTTACCCTTTTTTTACAATGTTTTTCAAACAATTGATATATCATACTTCTGTATAATCTATAACTCTAATGTAGCTTAATTTTAAATAATGTTTATTTATTTAATGGTAAAAATCTAAAATCCTATTTGAAAAGAAGTTTAAGTATCATAAAATTTTACGAACGATGAATGCAAAAGTCAATGATTTCATCAATGAATTTAAAACTCAAATTAATCAGTTAATTAAAATTATCTAATATTGAAACTTCTTTTTAAATGGGATCCCAAGTTTTTACCATTAAATAAATAAATATTATTTAAAATAATATTAAATTAGAGTTATAGAGTATACAAAAGCACGGGATACCAATTATTTGAAAAACATTGCAAAAAAAAGGGGCAAAGAATGTCATTTCACAAAATTATAGGCCGTTCGTCACGACCAATAATGCATTCATTACGGTGAAGCATGTTGATGCTAATTTAATCTATATAATAGTCAACATTTTATATATAAATAGTGGAGGTAATTTGCTCAAAATTTTAAAATTCAAGGTCCAAAACGCTATTAACATAATAGTTTAGGATTCAAAATGCTTCTAACATAATAGTTTAGGGTATGCGGCACTAATTCACAATGACACATTAGCATCAACCGGGGCCTATGGTGGATAGTACTAGCATGAATAGTAACGGCATTAAAAAAGTTAACAGTCAAGGTTTATTTTGTTACAAATTTAAAAGTTTATAATTTATTTTATATATTTTAAGAGTTTAAGGTTTAAGGCTATTTTTGAGTAAGAGTTCATAATCCTATTTGCTCATTAACCTTTCTTTTTTTGGTGAGTTTTTTGTGTGTTAGGTTGTAATTTTTAGGGTTTTTTTTGCTTCAACTATTGGTGTTTATACTTATTTTTTTGATGATTAATAAAAATGACTTTGTTTTGGCTAAAAAAAAAGACAAATGATATAAAATTATTTTGAATTATATAAATGACAACTTAATTCCTCAAAATGTCATAATTTCAATAAAGTTCATAAAGACTTATTTGTCAATAATTTTTTTTAGTAAAAAGATCATTTTATCCTTACTAAAAATAATAAGTTTCAATCGCAACTTTTGTTTAAGAAATTACAACTTTTGTTTTATAAGTCATAAGAATTAAATAAGAAATCACAACTTGTTAAATATAATTTTTTATTAAAAAAAGTCTCAATCACAATTTTTGCTTGAGAAATAACTTTTGTTCTATGAATCATAAGAATTAAATAAGAAATCATAATTTGTCAAATATAATTTCTGTTATTAAAAAATAAATTTTCAAAATAAAAAACCTTATTCATAATTTTAGTTTAAAGAATTACAACTTTTTTTAAAAAAAATACAAAAATTGAATAAAAAATCACAACTTATCAATAAAGGTAAAAATAATCTTTTTAATTTAAAATTTATTGATAAAGAAATACTACAGATTTCAATGAAATTATAACATTTCAGAGGATTAAATTGTTGTTTATATAATTTGGAGGGATTTTATTACTATTTTTCCTTTTAAAGACAACAATATTGCTAAACAGAATTTTTTACCAAAAAAAAATAGTAGGTATAATTTTATTAAATTCTTCCATCACACCAAACACGTTTTTTTAAGCTCATCCTCATCCTCATTTCCATTCCTATGCTTATTCTAATTATCACTCCCATTTCATCAAAAAGCATTGCATCGTACCAAATATGACCTTAGATGATTTAAAAGCAAGTGGTGTAAGTCTTACAGTTGATTTAATGGAAATAGTTTCAAATAATTTGTTATATAATACTAAAAAAATATATCTTAAATTTTGGAAGGGACAATGTGTATATGATGAGTGTTCTTATAGTCAAGATTATTTTGAATTTTTAGAGAGGGAAATATTTTAATAATTTTTAAATATCAATGAGATATTGAAATCCAATGAATATATTCCCTTTCATTTCTATTATAAGACATTTTTAATTACCTCATTAGAAGAGGTGGTTAAGTTATTAAATTTATTTGAAAATAAAATAAACTTTTAAGTTTATCCATATTTAAATGAAAAATTTTTAAATTACATTACATATTCTCTCATAATTAATGAAGCCAATGGTTAGTTGTCCTAGGAACAATGTCATCTTTCTCTATTTTTTTTTCTTTTTGAATTAGAAAGGAGAACTAGAAATAAAAGGATTACAAAAAAACCCTCAAAAGAGCTCCTTTATTATCATCCACCACCTTCAAACAAAAAAGATGAGAGTTGATTAAAAAATTAAAACTTATTTGTTCTATCTAAAGCAAACTTAACCAAAAAAATAAACATAATAATTAACCTCCCTAAACATAAGAGTCATAGATATGTCACTATCATAGATATGTCACTGTCTTTGTAGAGGAGGGAATATGCCTATGTAATAATATTCACATATAGGTGAAATTCTTAATTATATCTGAGGAGAAGGTTCAACACATCAACACAATCAATGAAAACTTTAATCTATGAATAATTCTAAGCAACTCTCTCACAACAATAGATAGTGGCCTACACAGACATCAAAACCACCCCACCCAATTTGCATTGCGATCTACGACAACACTATTGCATTTTTCTATTATGTTTATCATTGAACCACCCACATTTGGTCTCACATATCTAGCGTATGGTTTCTTCCATCGATCATTTATTCTTACTGGGCACCAAATCCAACATCGATATAATTGTGTGCATGTATATATACAAACCCTACTTTTGACACTTAGGTGCATGAATTGTGTATTTAAATTGATTACTAAAGAAATGGGAGTAATATTAAACAATGTAATGAATAACCTACAAAATATTTTATATTAAAGATTAAATAATTTTTATGGAAAGTGTCTTATAATTATGATTGAATGGAGTAGTTAAAATATTGATTGAATAGATTTGGTTGATTCACCAAATCTAAATCCTTTTTAAATATAAACTAACTATTTCATAATAATCAAGATTAAAGAGTGCTAATTAAATCATTAAAATTGTTTAAATATGAAATAATTTTTGGATTTATTCTTATTTTAAAAAGTAAATTTTAGAAGATTGTAAAAAACTTCGTATAAAAAACTAATTAATAGTCTATTATCAATTATTAAGTAATTTCTCATAGAAAGCGTTTGATATATAAAATTATAAAATACTGTGTTCTCCCAAAAATCAATAAAGACAAAATACTGTGAGTCATGCTCAACTTTGCTTCTCTGACCTCTTACCCTTTTCAGTTAACTGTTATATGTACGTGTACTTCACGTTTCAACAAACTTTTCAAATGGGGTCTGCACGGACCTACGACTGATAACATTAATAATTTTTTTAATGCCCGGGGTAGTTTTGACATCTCCCTGTTTGAAATCTGTAAAATGTTTTCTCACAGTCTTTCACACACACACAAATTTCAGGGAAAATGGTAAATAAATCTCAATTGAATTGACAAATGGAATATTTTTTTTGCCTGAACAAATGATAAAACATGACCAAAGGGTAATTATTTTAAAGTCTTCGAGGATTATCTGATATTAATTTTTTTTGCAAAATATTATAATGCCCCTAGAAGTAAATGACAGTGTGACACTTTCAAAAGTAAAAAATAAATACTTTCATTGAGTCCAGTGGTTATAGGAAGTGACTACACCTATATTTTTCAACAGCATTTTGAATCATGAAAGTAAATTACAATTTCAGAAAAGTAAACGACTGCTTTTATTAAGTAAGTGATTCAAATAATATAGGGAAAAACTACTTCCATTCCTTAGTTTCATTTGAAAATAATGTATCATATTTTGTGATCTTTTTTTTTTATCACTTGTCTGTTTGGCGTGATTTATTTTTTACTCCCCCGGAATTTTAATATGAATTCTTACATGATACTTATAAGTCTTTAATAATGATTATTGTTTCCTCAAATTTTCAAATACTACGGCGGAACATCTATTTGTTTCATGGTACCTGTTTTTATTTTTTTGGAAAATTTTTTATGCAATCCGCTTGACCAAATTTATTAACAGCTGATCCTCTAAACTTTTGAAACATTCTTGGCTAAGAGAGGGGGAGGTTGGCGAAAGAAACCAGTTTTGCAACGTTACCACCCTTTGATCATTGTAATTAATGATAAAGATGACAATTCAAGTGAGTCGGATTTATTTGGATCGTGTTTGAATAATTTTACTCTTTTTAAAAGGTTATATAGTTAATTTCGATCCTAACTTTTTTCGGGCGAGTTTAAACTTGATATAAATTACCGATGATATTATTTTTATACAATTTTTTTGAAACATTAATTCAATCCTTGTAAGTTCCATTTGGGCTAATTGAAATTAAGTTTTTAAGGAAAATGATGCATATAACCCAAATCCTTTATGTTAGTTATTTATTTTGTGTGCAACACTTGTTCATTTTCTTTACACAAGTTATTCATATGTTTAGCTTCATTTATTTATATTCATAGTGGTGTTATGTTATTAATAAATGTTATAAATTCTTCCTACATCAATTGTTAATTTTTTATATATCAGTTATTCATTTTTTATATGAATTATTTATGTGCTTAACTTTACTTATTTATATTTATAGTAGTGTTATGGTATTATTGAGAATTGCAATTTTTTCCTACATCAATTACTCATTTTTTATATATTAATTATTCATTTTCCCTTCATCAATTATTTTTATTAAAAGAAAGTGAGATTATTTATATCATTGTTTCAAAATTTAATTTTAATTTAATCCAAATAGGATTCATAGAAACTAAACTGAAGTCTCAAAAATTTAGATAGTTAGCTGTGCATTAACTTTAATAAAAAAATGTACTGAAATTTTCCCAATTTTTCCTGGAACACAGTAGTAGCATTATCATCATTATAGATGCAAAATCAACATCTAGATCAACGGATCCTTCAAAAAAAAAAAAAATCTAAATCAAGGGAGCAAGATGCAATAATGAAGGGGCTAGCCTCTGGTACCTAGCATGTCGTATTTAGGGATTTTAGGCTATAGCCATAGCAGGTATGCGTCACATAAAAAGCACACAAATGACTAAAGCTCTTTGACGACAAAAATAAAAGTTAGTACAATTTTGGCTCGTTAATTTATCATAATTTTAATAATTTTTAAATAAAAATTTCATCCAAAGACCAATAACGTGATATATTTTTGCCTGACATTAACAATTATTTTAATTGTCAATTCACTTTAAATGTTAATTTTTATTTACACTGTGTTGGGCTTGATTTAAAAACAAGTCACACCATTGAACCTTTGATAAAATATATTAAAACATATTTTTATTTATACGTATATTTTTTAAGAAGTGCTGGACATCTCATATTATTAAGGAGTATTTTTCTCTCAAATTATTTTTAAATGAGTAAAATCTCCCTTCATTAAAGTATGAGGCAAGAATACACTTTAACTCCATAAACTATGCACAAATGACAATAAAATCTTGTAAAATGTTACAATTCTTCTCAAGTTTTTAAAAACCTTTTAAGCATTAATGATTTTTTGTAAAATAACTTACCCCCAATTTAAAATAAAAAGAAATAAACATTAATGAGTACTTTTCTTTAGATATTGACTAGAACGGAACAAGCAATTATAGCTTTTTTGTACAAATTTTTAATTCACTAAAATTCAGGTGTTGTTAATATCTGTGACTAATTTAATTTAAGCAATAACCACTTTTCTTCTAACAATGAGTAGAAGGGAACAACCAATTACAACTTTCATTGTAAAAATTTTTTATTCATTAAAGCCCAAATGTTGTAAATATCCGTGACTATTTAATTTAAGTGAGAATTAGTTGATCACTCATACATTGCACAAGATGTCATTTCTACAAATTCTTTTAAGTATTAATAACAATAATCAATACATATTAAGTAGTTATATGAGTAAAACAATAAAAAAATAACTTCTTGATCAAGAAATAATATATAATAACCCAAACAAAGAAAAAGATAGGGGATGATGTAACGTCATCTCTGACATTATCAAGCACACAGAACACCAACCACGAAACAACGTTATAATAATCAAGATTAATTCCATAAATAGTTATCATAATCCAATGATTAAAAGCA